>NW_025109957.1:118594-312733 GCF_011392965.1 Frieseomelitta varia
AGTTCGCATTAATTACGGAAAAAACCTAATTAAGAGGAATAATTTGCGAACTTTTTTATATGCCTCCTTAAAATTAGGCTCCCCGCTTTCATTCTATGTACGTTTTGCCCTGGAAAAACGTGTGTGCAAAAAGTTGAATTTTTTTTTTCAATAGATCGGAGTTGTCTTCCTCCCACACTGTTGCTCCTTGTCTAGCGTCATTAGACAAAGAGAGCAACAGCGCGTGAAAAGGACAGAGATTAAGCTGCGATAGACAAGGAGAGCAACAAGGTGCGAAAAGGACAGACATATAGCCGCGATAGACAAGGAGAGCAACAGCGTGTGACAAGGACAGACATATACAGGGTGTTACCTGTAACACGACACAATTTTTCACCTACTTACAGCCATCTGGCAAAAAAAATTTTAAAACAAAAGTTGAACAGTACAGGGTGTACAGTAGTTTTCAATAAAAATAATTTCGAAAACTGTTTGTTTTCATAGCTAAATCAAGGTCACTTTGGATTAAATAAATATGAACACATAATTTCTTTTCCACCGTATTGTAGAGAATATCGAGACGAATTCAAAACATATATTACATGATATTTTTATTAGTCCATTTACAATAGTGGAAATATGAAACATTTAGCTTCTCGTCGTATTTGATTCTAAGACAGTGTAAACATATTTGACCTCAGATTACTGAATATAAACATAAACAACAACTAGAATTTATTTGCAGTTTGTCATTGCGGTTCCTTCGTTTCATATTTCCAATATTTGGTGCAAAGTAATCGCTTGCAACAATGTGTTCTTTTTCTAATTTCAAGATAGTTGAAATGCTGTTAATTTTTGGCGAATGCAAGAGAAATTCTCGAAAAGCTACTACAGTGTACAGAGATAGATTTCCGCAACGAAAGCAACCTTCTGAAGCAACAATTTCCATTACTATAAATGGAGCAACACGTTAATAAAAATATAATATGTGTTTTGAATTCGTCTCGATGTTCTCTACAATAACACGGTGGACAAAAAATTATGTTCCTATTTGGAAGGTCTCATTATAATGTATTGTAAATTAGTACTGTTTTATATATTTATTTGTCACACGAGTCACGACTTCTTGAATTCAAGTAATTTGTTTCAAAGAGAAAAGATATTCGTAAAATAATTGTTTGATTAATGACTAATTTAAGATATTGAATAAATATTCATGTTTGACAAATTAATAGTAGAATATAAAAGACTAAATTAGTTAAACAGTTAATTAAAATTTCTTAGAAATGTATTAGTGGCTCGATTACTACAAATGATCAATTAAAAATTTTAAATAATACTTAGAAATGTTATGGAAGAGAATTATTTAATTGTTACAAATAAATTATTAGAAATATTAGATAATGTTTAAACAATTATAAAGGAGAATTTATTGTTTACTTGTTACAAATAAATTATTAGAAATATCAGATAATTTTTTAACAAATAGAATATTCAGAAATATTATTTAAAAATTCAGTCCTAAATTTTGGTCGATATGCACACGACGGAAGTTTAATACTTCCAAAAATACTTTTTTTATTCAATAATCAGTAATTTTACTCTTTTATTGTTTCATAGCCTCCATCAGAACGGAGGAAAATATGAATGAGGGAGGAATGTTTTAAACTCATAAAATGTTAATATTAACATATATATGATTAAGTCCCTCATACTTTATACCATCTTTATTAACAATTTATAACAATAAATGATTTTGACCGTCGAAAATGCAACTCAGTGAGTTCGTCCTAGTAAATAACTTGTACTATAAAAAAGAAAATATGTATGGTATCGTTCAAAAAAATAAACTTGACTTCGAAATTTCGAAACGGATGAATTTTGCAAAAAATAATTTACAATACATAATGTGCTTCTTTATTGCAAACAATATTTGTAGAAATATTTTATTAATAAGTTCAAACTTTCATAAAATCGAGTTTACGGAATAAAAATAATTCATTCATGTTGTGAATTTACAAATTTGTAAATAAAAAAACGTCATATCTAATTATATTGTTCATAAAAATATCATATTTCAATAAATTTCTTTGAATACTTTTAAATATATGTTAATAGTCAAATATATACCAAATTTTTCATCTCAATTTTCATCAATCTCTGTTTTAAATTGTATTCCTTCATTGATGAAGTATCACCACGTTCAATTCAATGAATAATTTTCGAAATAAATCTGGCAACACTGTCCATATTTTTTGATTTTCGCGGTACAAAACTTGCCTGAATCGGTATGACAAAATGTGACACGAAAATGGTAACAGGATCAGCTGATCCCGGAATCGTTGGCCGAAAAAATACATTATATGCTAGGTCTATTCATATATTTCGTCTGTACTATGGTATGTACTAGTTTATATTTCGATATTCAAAGTTTGACAATACTATAATAGATTTCAAAAATGCTTCTGTCACATTCACAGCTTCGATCGTTTTACTTAATGTAGTTCTCACACTCACCGTTAGTATGTGTAGAGTGTGCTAAAAAATCCGTGATTTTTACTATGTCGGTATTTCAGGTCATGGACCACAAGCCCCGTAAAAAGATGTTTAATCTGTACATATATCTCGTCTATGATTAAACATTAATTCTTTGCATTTATTTAAGTACATTAATAATTTTATTAATTTATATAGATAAATTAGTAATTTCATTAATTTATATAGGTGAATTAAATTAAATATAATACGTAATTATTATATAATAATTTATTCAATTTTGTATTACAATTTCATAAAACACTTATAGCTCATTGTCAGAATATTACATTTTCTATATATATATATTAATTACAGTCGAATAAAATATAAATTGTAATATTATTAGAAAGGTTTACGAGCTGTATTTACAACTACTTACAAGTTCAATTAATTTTCTGCATAATATTACTATCACTTTTTACGAAAATAATAAATTGGTGATAAATTTTGGTGAATGTCACATTTGGTCATTATATTTTTATTCGGAACGATTTACATAACTTTAAGAAACTATAACAATTTTTTATTTGCACTGTCAAGTTTAATGTATTTAAGACAAATTCCAATTTTTTATAAATATGTTTTCTTAACATTGCGTTCAATCTATCAAAAAAATCGTAAATCGCAATTCCAACAAAATGGAAAGTCACTTCTCTGAACATTAATCTCTTAAATAGAAAACTCAAATATATATGTACTTAATTGAACAAACTTGAATATACATTGCTTCTTAAATAAATACATTAGATTTGACGACTTAATTTTAGACAATGATTTAATAATTTTTTCCAATTTGGCACAATTTTCTAAACATTTTGCAATGATACTTCCTCATCTTTTCAAATAATAATTCACTGGCGGTATGAGCCAATAGTTAAAACATCACGTAATTTATCAATTTATTCTTATCTCTTGTAACGTCGATTCATTAATAGTATAGTTACCGAAAAAATATAGTTTCGACTATAGTTACATTGCGGCTCTGCGATAAGGTTAAAGCATAAAAAAAAGAGAAAGAAAGAAAGAGAGAAGAGAAAGCGCGTTTCGTTTGGAATAGTAATCTTGTCAGTGCGTAAGGCTTCTTGGT
Organism: Frieseomelitta varia; assembly: GCF_011392965.1. Lineage (NCBI taxonomy): Eukaryota > Metazoa > Arthropoda > Insecta > Hymenoptera > Apidae > Frieseomelitta > Frieseomelitta varia. Next base: position 122,199 of record NW_025109957.1, read on the forward strand.
AAGGCCGTGATTGAAAGTTTAAAGCTTAAACGATGAAATGGTGAAGGATGGTTACTGAGGATTCAAGATTTATGCGTGATGTGCATCCCTCTGGTGGCGAATATAGGAGGGCCGTCACAAAGTCACAACATTAATACGTGACCGCACCCGTCTCTGTGTGGTTATGTGCGGTGATTCATAGATATCGTATGTAAAATTTATCGAATTCTTGATAGAAAGTAAAATAAAAAATGACAGAGGTTCATAACTTAGGTGTTGATGCTATCAGTTGTCATGCTTGGAATAAAGACAGAAAAGGTTTGACTTTCGTTTGACGTTACCAATGTCTTTGCCAAATCAGTGATTGGTCTTGATGGATTTCTTTTATTTACAGAAGTGGCCATTTGTCCAAATAACAATGAGATTCAAGTTTACAAACGTACATCCAGCGGTTGGAAGTTATTACAAAATCTACAAGAGCATGACATGCATGTCATGGGTATTGATTGGGCACCAAATACCAATCGAATAGTAACATGCTCTGCAGATAAGAATGCGTATGTTTGGACACAAGAAGGAGATGGAAAGTGGAATCCTGCATGGGTGCTTTTGAGAATAAATCGTGCAGCAACTTGTGTGAAATGGTCACCATTAGGTACGATGCTAGTTAAACCATTTGCTAGATCAGGTATAAACAAAAATATAAATGGAAGAATTACTTATTTTGTCCTTTGCAGAAAACAAATTTGCCGTTGGTTCTGGAGGTAGAGTAATAGCTGTTTGTTATTTCGTGTCTGAGAATAATTGGTGGCAGTGTAAGCATATAAAACGTCCATTGAGGTCCACCGTAACTACAGTAGATTGGCATCCAGATAATAAAGTTTTAGTTGCTGGATCTACTGATTACAAAGTTCGTGTATTTAGTGCATTTATTAGTGATATGGAAGATGCACCTGGTAATGGTCCATGGGGCCACAGTAATACTTTAGGAACGTTACTTGCTGAATTCCAAAATACTCCCAATGGAGGTACTTTTTTCTTTTTCTTTTTTTTATTAAAAATGTTAACAAATATATTTGTTAATCTTTTTTTTATTTACTTGTAGGAGGTTGGATACACTCTGTTGTATTTAGTCCTTGTGGTAATAAAATTTGTTGGGTAGCACACAATTCATCAATTTGCATCGCGGACGCTACTAAAGGAAATGCAGTTATACGATTGTACACAGAGCATTTGCCATTTTTAAATTGTGTCTGGATGGGGTCCAATTCCATTGTTGCTGTGGTATTTATTTATATCTTTGTATTTGATAATTTTCAGCATAAACATGTAAATCATGAACTAAGTATAATCTAAATAATTTCCTCAGGGACATAGTTGTATGCCTATGCTGTATTCTATAGATGACAATGGTCAATTATATTTTGTATCAAAACTAGACAACACTCAAAAAAAAGAAGCTGCCGGTTTGTCCGCGATGCGTAAATTTCAATCGCTGGATCGTCAAGCGAGAACTGATACAAACGATAATGCCTTGGATAGTATACATCAAAATACTATCAATTGTGTGCGTAAAGTATCGAATAACGAATTTAGTACAAGCGGTTTAGATGGTCAATTGGTAGTTTGGGATCTCAAGGTGAATTTCAACAGTACATCGTTTCTTTTACATTTATGTGATCAACATATTAGTATGTTAACAAACTAATCTGGTTGTTTAATTTAGCTGCTGGAGAATTCCATTGCTGGTCTGAAGATAGCATAAGTAAAACTTTTTTTTTATATCGGAGAGAGGGAGACGAAAAGAAAGGGAGAGAGAGAGAGAGACGAAAGATATTACATCAACTGAAAAGATGTATATGTGTTAAATCTAAAACGAAAAGAAAGAAAATATACAATTTCTCATTAACACTTCAATTATATCAATTACTCCTATACAAAATACATTATATTTTTAGCTAAACGTTTGTCAACACGTGTATGAGATAAATTAATATTATTCCTTTTCCGTATAATCCACGATCCTAGCAATTTAAAGCTACTGCGTTCCCTCGACCTTCTCTGCGCCATCGTACACATCGCAACGAGTAACGCAACACCCTCCTCAAATCGTCGAGTGGTTTTATATAGTTTCAGGCGATGCGATAAGTACGTCGGTTCACCGTTCGTCAGGCGTCAAAGGTTTGTTCGCGCCTGGAAACCACACGGTCTCGTGCAGCTTGAGTGGGGGGCAGCCGGACAAGTTCAGCGCGAATATCGATTCAGTCTCGCACAAACCACCCCCATGTACCGTGCCCGTTGCAGCAACTCCACCTTCTAACTTTGTTTTCTGCTCGGTGTCATGACTGACACATAAACAGAGCGAGAAAGAAAGAAAAGACTGTGTGCATAGTGTATACATCGTGCTCATCTATGAACGGCGAACGGATACAGTGACACGACGTTCGATCGTTTCGGCAACTGTCGAAGCGATGCATTAAACGCAAAGAAATCAAATTGTCGTCGATTGAAACGTTTCTGCCGATGATGCTTATCGATTCGACAGCCAGTCTTGAAAAGGCATTCCGTCGTTTGCACAGTTTTTTGTGAGGTGATCAAGTTCATTACATAAACTCGAGGTGTGACCAGCGGGCGTGATATTTTGTTCGCTGTGTACGAAGGATATTAGTTGTCGAACGGAATTGTATTTGTACTATATCGTAACTTCGTATCTTCGTCATTGCTCCTTTGTTCTCTTTCTTTTCTTTTCTTTTCTTTTTTTTCTTCGTCCACTTCTGTGTCTCTGACATTATAGATCTTTCGTCGAACGATTCACGCGACTGTCACGAGCTGTCGATTAAAATAGATCCTTCCAGCAAAACGTTCCATCATCGATTTGCCGTGTGCGACGAGCTCTCTCGAAGGGTTGCGTTTCGTTTTTTTCGGTCACGCTCGTTGATACGCCCGATAAATTTAGCAAGCTGTTTGAAAGTTACAATCGAATGACTTTCATGGGATTAACGGTTGACTTTACGTGCTGGGAGATCTCGTGATCTCGAAGGAAAAAAAGAAAAAGAAAAAGAAAAAGAAAAACGAAACGCAGCAAAAGAACAGAAGGGTGGCAAAAATACCGTGCAAAACTAGAAGTTTGAGTCTTGTTCTTGTGGTTATCGAATATGAAACGTTCCAACCACGGCCACACGCATCCCTATTTGTCTTGACTACGAGTCGTGGCTGAGCAAAGGGAGTGCGCCTCCGCTTCTTGAGAGATGTCTTCGATATCAGCGCAGGGGGTCGTCGAAAGAGCCAGCGCCGAATTGACCAAGAGAATCAACGGTCTGGGGCTGAGAGCATCTAAACATCATGGTTGGTAAATTACTGATCAACATTATTTTTGCTTTATTTGCTTTTTTAAATGTACGACCGAAAAATGAACTAAGCGAAAATATTGGAGAACAACCGAGTATTTAACCACGATATTTTTTCAACCGAGCTGATCTAAAATTCCTAAGATTTGTTAACGTTGAATTCTTAGTATAATATCAAGAGATAAAAAAATATAATCAGTAATAAAATATTCTTTTGTGCTTTCTATTTTTAAAATTTAACAAAAGAAAATCAACATATTAACGTTATACTAAATATACAATTAAATGTGACTGACGTTTATCAGGTTTCTAAGACACTGAGAATAAATTGTTAAGCAATAAACTCAATAGAATAGAGACGATCCTCTAATTATTTCGAGCACCTCGTAGCCCATTTTATCCTTCGTGCAAATGGCCCTCCAGAATAATTTAAAATCGATATGTAACTTGGGATCGCCGAGCTTTGACCTAACTTGAAGAATAATTGTCGAATTACAGTCCAATTCTTTAAGAAAAGACTTTCGACAATATATTGTTGCCAATTAATTTCTTCTTTCACTGCCTAAGGCTGATTTACTGTTTCATGCTGGAATTTTCATTAGGGCATGGTAATCGACGATTTTTGACTCAGCCATTATTACGTAATCATAGTGACAAATTGATTTCTGTTAAATCGCAACCTGAGCTCCTTTAGTGATGTTTCTTAATTCTGTATTATGCAACGTCACCCGGGTATTGGTTGATCGCCCGGCGTTGTCCGAGCAATTCTCTTCCGGAATACTCGTTAAAACGACCACCAGGTGCTTTTAGTCGCAATCTGAACTGCAATGGAATCAATAGCATTCGTCCTCGTGCACGTGAAAACGTAGAAACAGAACTGACCATCTCATCATCTTTTACCTTATGTTCCATTTTCTATTTGTTCGAAAATCTGGAAAAAAGATATACGTGAGGAGTTTGTCTTCAACATCGTATGATTTTTGATGATGACCTCCTTTTATGAGATTGCAAGCATTCTTAATGTATCTTACAACCTTATATATTAATCTTATGCTTTTCGCAAATAATTTTGAAGCGCGTTCAGAACTTCTGACTTCATTTTTTTTTATTGACTCTCATTTAGAAATTTGAATTTAAATTTCATTTTTGCGATAATCTACTTATGCATAAGCCCGTTGACAATATTGAGACTATATGCCAGTGATCAGATACTGTATAACGTATTTATGTATACCAGTGCTAACTATTCGAGAAAAATCTGTAACATTTTCAAATTTGGAAAATTTCAGTAAACCAATTTAGTAAACCTCGTGCATTATTAAAGAATGTGGCAAAAATGTTGGATTTCATTGTTAGCTAAAATATTTAACTACAATCAATACTTGCCCTGATTTTCGACTATTCACATATGAATGCTAATTAAGTACTCGGTATTTTGCTAACTGGTCATAAGTTGGGAACACATCTGGCCAGTTATAAATGAAAAGTTATTCGTAAAAAATATCAAGCATATTTTTTCTCCATTGAATGTAAATAAAATGCAAATACCTAATATATTTCTTTATTTTACATACATGCGCTGCAAACTTACTCTCCAAAATAATTTCCAGGAAGTAAAGAAGTTAACAATGGTTAGCAAGGCTATTGTACAAGAATACTCTGGAAGTTGATTTAAAATTTTGTTAACTTCAATCTCTCTTAGACTTAACATAATTTAGTACAAAATATACATACATTCTTAACATTATAGCATTCTTCGTATTAATATTTTTATTTCTGTTAATCATGTTATGTTCGATATAATAATTCATTTTTCAAATGGAAATTTTATAAGATTTAACTTTTCTTCGGGTTGATCTGTACAAAAATATAAATGAGTATTTATATCAAAATATAAAATAGATATATACAATAAATCACAGTATTTAAACATTTGTCACAAGATTTTTATGTATGTATGTATGAAATTTTTTTTGTATTATTTTAAATTTCATTAGCATTGTAATGATGAAACTTTGAAACCAAACTAAAGGAATAAATAGAAGTTAGAAGACATTTATTGCAAAGATACGTTTTATAAAAAAATTAGTAAGTAATATAATATGGACACTCTTGTGTCTTAAATCTTTGCTAATCATAATGATTGGACCTCGTAAAATTACAAAATATTTCGTATAACATGTTTATAAAACATTTATAAAAGATTCAAATGTACGGTATTTAAGATATACTTATAATAATACTTCGAATACTTTTGTGAACTGCTGTACATACTTGCAACAATAATACCAGCCATCAATGGTCAAGCATTGTGTACTTCGAACGTGTCACCTGAATTTATTTCCACCGCTGTTAATTATGGTTAATTGTTACCGCGGGAACATTGCACAAGTTGACAGGAGTAGGTCGGCGATTTAGAGGCCGGAAATATCGGTGAATTGGCGATTTGTCGCGTTTGACGAACGCGAGAGGCCGAGCATCGGATTTGAATTGAGAGACAAAGGGCCGTGTACGCATGCCTGTTTTCCCCGCGGCAGAAAGGCCACGACAGAACGAGAGATTTATTTTAACACATAAAATAGGCAATCACCGTGGCTGGATTGCCGCCAGAATCCCTGTACGACAGATAAAATCGGGGAGGATCGACCAGACTCCTCTTCTCAGACGATTAATCATTTATTCTTGTGTCGTAGTACGATCGTTTCTCATTTCTCCAAGGAGAGGCTCAAAAACATTTTCCTAACCTTATCAATGAAACTTGAACTGCAAAATAATAGATTGACCGATAATGGGCTTCAGTCGAATCTCAATTTTCTTCTTTCATCTGCAAAGTTAAAATTATTACGAATTACGTTACGCAAGTGTAGGAGAATTACATTCAAATTATTGAGGTTAGGAACTTTATTGTATGCACGTCTATCTCTCGAATGAAACAAAGCTCTTCTTTTTCTTTTTAGATTAATGTAATATCGTCGCAGCTCTTCAAAATTTTATCTTTTAGTTATATATATATTTAAAATATTTCATATATATACGTTTACTTTCAATTTTCTCTTTTCGAAATTCTGCACCTCCTGTAATGTTTTATTTCATATACCATAGTTACCTCGTCATTGTATGAAACAATAGTATCATTATAATCCTGGCGTTATAGTCCTGCGTTCGTTGTTAGGAAACTACATTCACCTTTTGAATACAAAATAATTTTAATCTTAATTAGCTCTCGAAGATTGATTAAAGTCTCATTAATTCGCCATTTAAAATTGAATTATTATCTCGAGAACAATAGAATCGACAGGCGTAAAAAATTTTATTTTCACGTAAATACAAATGATTGTGTATGAACTCTTAAAAAACTGATCGACATTAATTATAGATCCGAAATGCGCACCATAACCTGTTCTTTAATTATTGTTACAATGCAATGTTTTGCAATGAAGTGAGTTAGAAGATTTTTCAACAGTCCGCTCGATCGATACGATCGATTCCTCTGATCTCGAATATTGACTGTCATTTCGAGTTACGTTACGTGATAGAATCGAATGCAAACAAATGTCTCGCATGAGAGTGTGGAACTGTGGTTCATTCGTCGGTGTACGCGATCCGAGCGGGGAAAAAAATGCTTGTCGCGCGATAAAGAGATAGGGAGAGGAAATAGAGACGTGCGCGGAGCCAAATAGGACATACAGCTCGAAAATAAAACGAAAATAACTGCCGCATTTTCGCAACGACTTCACCATTGTAGAAATACCTTTCAAGACGTACCTGCCAGTCCTTGTTGCACGCTGTAAACGTTCGAAAAATCGATTCTTCTATCGATTGATATACAGGGTGTCCCGCGACTCGCGGTCCACCGATCGGCAGGTGATTCTATGTGTAAAAATGTGTCGAGAAGAAAGAACGAAATTTTTTCATTAAAACCATAGAGAAAATCTAGAGTATATGAAAATTTGTGAAGTATACTTGAACTAACTCCAACCGCGACAAAAAAGAACAATTGACAAAGATTATTCTAAGGTGCGAAAATAAGTAGAAAATGTGGAATAAAATTTTTTTGTAAGACACTCCGTTTTCGAAAAGATCGAGTTTAAAAATTTATCAAGTACACGTGCATTTAAGGTAATTTTTAATGAAACGAAGTTGATTTTCTCGAAAACAACATCTTAAACGAAATTCTATTTTACGTCTTTTATTTACTTCTGCGCAGAACATCCTTGTGTTGATTACTCTCGCCTATTTAGTGTGGAATTAGAATTCAGATATAGTTGATAAATTTTAAAACCCGATTTTCTGGGAAAATGGAGGCTCAAACGAATTTTATTCTTTCTTTTCGACACATTTTTACATGTAGAATCATTTCTTAATCGGTTGATCACAAATCGTGAGACACCATGTAGAATTCTTTGTCTATACATAATGACTTCAATGTTTTTATAGATAAAAAGGAAATCTTTCATATGTAATGTTTTAGTTTTTTAATTTCTTTGACATTAATTTCAATTTACAAAATACTTGATCAAAGAGTTGTTTGTTTATTGAAAGAAATTTATATTTTAGATTATTTCTTATATTTTATTTCATGTCTTATTTATATTTATGTTTTGTAATTGATCGTGAAAATTGGTACGAAATTCTGATTTAAACATCACTGTAAATAATATATTGTGAACATTTTTAATAGAAAAGCAGAGATCATTTCAAATTATTTTGACAGAGATAATCATAAATTAGTAATTTATAAATTATTTCAAAGTACTGTCCAATATCAGTAAATTGAAAGGATTAGTGAACGAGGAGGATATTAAAACAAATAATGAGAGAATATTAAAATAAAATTATACTCGAGATTATTTTTATAAAGTTCTTTGTAAATCAATGGCTATTGGTTTTATGTTAGTGAAAGGATAGTTCATTCTAAACTTGATTTACAGGCGAACATCTTGGACATTTACATCCATGAATAACGTAAGTTTCCAGCTGTAAACGAACGTTCGATCACGAGTATTCACGATCGAGAAAGTAAATATCATTTTCGAGAAAGAAGAGAAAGAGCGCCTTCAGCATCGGAGAGTTTTCTAAAATACATTTCCTCGGCATCATTCCATATAATTACAGTACGTTCATAATGAAAAAGCCATCGAAAGATTAATAAATTGTTGTGAACCAGTAAATAATATGCGAATAAAACGAATTGAGTATCAGTTGATAGATGAAATAAAGAATGATGTATTTAAATAAACCATGGGAATGTTTCAGGTGGGGGAAAGGCGAGCGTCATGGAACGCGTTACGCACGTGTTCTGCGGGAGCGGTGGAGTTCCGTATACGAATTTGCAGAGCGCGAATAATGCGAACGCAACCCCGGAAAAGCCGAGCAGAAGCGTGCCAGCATCGATGAACAACATGCCATCGGCGAACAACAAGACCCTGAGCAACGTCGGTACACCGAGCAGGGCAAGGATATCGAGAAATCGAGCAAAGAACGTGCCGTTGGCGAGCGGTGGAACAGGCGGATACGTTGCGCCTACCACGTGGAATCAGCTGATGCAAGACGATCATTTCCTCAGCAAATTCTTCCTCTACTTCACCGCTATCGAGAGGAGGATTTTGGCTCAGGTGCCAGCAAATCAAATAATCTTTATTAATCAAACTTACAATAGACCTGTACTCATCTTTGTTCTCCTTTTCTTAATGTGTTAACACGTTCCGTTTCCAGAGTGAAGTAACAATTTTTTTGGCAGGAACGTCCGCTCGAAAGAGTTACGCTAAAATACGTAATCGAAGAGGAATAGCGCTTGCGCTGAATACCTGATACTTTGTCATTTTCTCTTCTATCTGTTTTACTCGGACTATATAGGGTACAGCTGAGAATAAAGCATATACATACAATATACGTATAGTACAGTATATGCATATAAAATAGAAAATGATTTTTTATGTCAGAATAAATCAAAAGTTTGATATATAATATTAGAAAAATATTATGTTGAATATTAAACTTTATAATATTTTTTCACTAATTTTTAAGAAACTTGATTTTGAGAACTTATATCGTATAGTAGAAATTCATTGATTCTTTCTACTATGATATTTTATATTATCTATGATTCTTTCCACTATCTATGATAATGTAAGACTGAGAAAAATAGATTTTGAATAAGTAAATAATTGATATAAAAAGTCACGCAGATATTGTGTAGAAAAATAATAGGTTGATTAAAAAATAATAGAGTTCAGCAACATTATAATTAATCCTCAGATGCAAAAATATTATTTTATACACGTAATTTAATTTTATATATGAAATCTCTTTATACAATACTTTGTATAACATCTTTAGCTGTACCCCATATACGTAATTACAGCTAGTACAGAATATTTTACCACCAAAGTAGTTTTTATTTTTATCGTAGGATCGTCAATAGCTTACAAAAAAAACGGAACGTATTTAACGCGCGATTCTTGGCATTGATTCATCATGAAATTGAAGATAGTAAGGATTGACAGTGTGGATTAGATAATAGTCGTCTTCTTGCACGTGCAAGATAATTCTCTTGCTCATAAAATAAATCACTTGTGATTGAGGAGAATTTTGTTGCAAGATGCTTTGTTAAACGACATGTTTGTTTAGTAGCGAACGTCAAGCTTGTTGGCTACCGACCTATGTCATAGATCCATATATATAATGTACTAATTTGAAGTTAAAAGCACTGTTTGATCATACATGCTGGCATTAAGAGATTTCTCATATTGATCGTTCGCGAGAGATCAAACTGATATGATCTTGCGTATGTTCTATACAAAGATCTTAACTTTGAGTTGGTTCTGATTCTGGTTCTAGTTCCGATTAGCCAACTATGATTGTTGAATCATAGTTGACCATTATAATTCAGGTTAAATTTTAAATTATTAATAAACTATAAATTTAATTTTTAATTACATATTTTACTCGATAAGATCGTTAAGTGTCTTTAATGCATAAAATACAGAATACGAGGTAAAATTAAATAACTTGCTCCAAACTGTTGAAAATCAGTTATGTAATCTGAATTAAGAATTAAAGATCTATATTGTAAAAGCATTTTAAACCAGTAAACACTAATTTTTCTCTCTGCTTAAAATAATAAACTGGACAATAAGTATAAATTTATAAATAATACAGCTTATGTAGAATATAGCTACTTAGAGAATCTCTCTAATATGTTACACTGGAGGAAGAATCCTTTAAAGATATAGTTTAAAATTTAAACAGACGTTTTCCTACTTACTTTGAACGGCCTACTAATATTGATTTAATCTTGATGCAATTTTTATATAAGACGTTTTTATATAAAGCATTCCAGGAGGTTCGTCTCATAGAGTTCTACACAACTATGCCAGAGTAATCCGCGATTAAAAATGGAAGCGTCGTGTGCGCGTTTATAAACATTTTATTAAGCAGTCGTTACAAACATATGAAATCATTCTGGCAAAGTTTTCTGGAAAACTTTATGTACCTAAAAATAAAGTGGAAAATGTAACAACATTGAGATTCCACAACCATAGTTCTTAATTTATTCTATGGCAAATATCGACACCTGAAATTTTTTATCTTTGATATTATATGTTCATTCCAATGGTATACGAAAATAAAGCAAAAATGTAATGATTCAATAACTTACAGGTATGCTTGAGATGGAGAGATATACTTTACGCACGACCTCGACTCTGGGCAGGCTTGGTGCCTGTGGTAAGGTGTCGCGAGGTGCGTGCTATGCCTCCTAGTTCGCGCACACGGCTTTACGCCTCCTTAGTAAGGAGAGGCTTTCATTCGTTGGTTCTTCTCGGCGCATCAGACGAGGATATCCCGGAATTGACGCATGGATTCCCGTTAGCGCAGAGAAATATTCACTCGCTGTCGCTTAGATGTTGTGCGATTACTGACAGGGGATTAGAAGCTCTTTTAGATCATTTACAAGTATGTCTACATCTATATATATTTATTTATTTCTTACTACAAAACAATCATTAAAAATTTCATTAGAAGAATTGAACGCTACTACATTTTGATTACAAATTAAAACTGCAAGAGAGTTTTATTACTGTGTAGCGTGCAAAATGAAAATTTTTTTATTTCAAACGTTCTATTTATGTCATGTTAAAAACCGGCAATGAAAAAAGTTAAACGAATTTATGTAAAATGTGCGCTGGGGATGAACTTTATTTCAAGGTCATTTTTTTTTCAATTTCCGAGATCGAAGAATGAATTATTAGGATATTTAAAAGGATGTGAAAACAAGTTAAGAGTATGTAGTTACTTGAAACATCTTCCGTCTAAATACAAATATTCAAATCAATCTTTTTAAATATTGATTACGCACATTTTGTTCTGTTATTGTATATATGTTATTTTCAGGCGTTGTTCGAACTTGAATTAGCGGGTTGCAATGAGATAACGGAAGCCGGATTGTGGACTTGTTTGACACCTAGAATAGTATCATTATCCTTGTCTGATTGTATCAACGTGGCCGATGAAGCTGTCGGTGCTGTCGCTCAATTGCTGCCAAGTCTCTACGAGTTCTCGTTACAAGCTTACCATGTAACCGACGCCGCCCTTGGATATTTCCACGCCACTCAAAGTAGCTCCCTTAGCATCCTCAGGCTGCAATCCTGCTGGGAACTTACTAATCATGGTGTAGTCAATATTGGTAAGAGATCTTTCATTTGAATTGCAACACATCTGTGAATAAGATATCTCGCCATGCATTACCATCCATGCAATGCTTTCGATAAGATATGTGGCTCATAGATTGGAATAAAAATCAATTCGATTAGTGGAAACAAATGCAAGACATAGAAGTTATGCAACATCTGTTTCTAAACTGATGAATCTTTGGAGGCAAGCAACATCTTCGTAAGAAATCTGTAGAGAATTTTCATTGAATGTTTAGTGATATGAAATTATAATAGTATATAAATAAAGTGCAATTGATCAATTTTCAATGCTGTGATAAAATGACAGTCTGTCTTTTTGTTAGACAGTATTGCGACATATTCTATACACATATAATAGGAATATACACTTACTAGTTAATCTTTGAGTTATATCAATTAATAGAATGATATTTTCGTTGTATATATATATATATAGTAAAAAATTCTGAAACATAATTCAAGATGTTAACGTCGCATAAAACGAGACGCTGCAGCACCATTTTGCTAAGATGCAGGTAGAAATAATTTTCACGGACTGTGAAATTAAGTCAGGTGCATACATCAGGCTATTATAAATTTAGAATTAAGGAACACCGCTTTATTTAGCTTTCAAACTGTCAACAAGTCAGACTCATGCTCGATGAGTATATGTAGAAAGTTCGAGAACAACGACCGGTTGTCGTTATTTATATGATAGTTTCATGTTTCTCTGTAACGAGTTAACGAGTCAACGAAAGAAATTAAAAAATAATTTTTTCTTTTTGTTCTGTTTTATCTTTTAGTACATTCCCTGCCCAATTTGACTGTCTTGTCGCTGTCCGGATGCAGTAAAGTAACAGACGATGGCGTTGAATTAATAGCAGAAAATTTGTCCAGACTTCGATCGTTAGATCTAAGCTGGTGCTCGAGAATCACCGATGCGGCCCTAGAATATATTGCCTGTGATCTGAATCACTTAGAGGAGCTTACATTGGACAGGTGAGAACTGCTTAATCAATCAAGAAAAGCAATCTGTAAAACTAACTATAAACAAGGTAAATAGTCAAGGTCTTATTCAAGAACATGATTTATATAGTGTTTTGTCAATTATTTTTACAAAAGCACAAGCAAAAAAATTTTTCTAAAAAAAATACAGTTTATCACAATTCTACAGATATTTCAATTTGTTAAAATTAGGATTTAATACAAGAAAGGATCTGAAATCTTCTGGCATAAGAAATGAGAATAAAAAATATATTAAACATTACATTCAATAATGTAAATCAATTGTGAACAAACGCTGATATTTAAGGAGTTAACAGAATACACTGCAAACGACGAAGAGACATTTCCTTCTTTCTTTCAATTTTTTTTCTAAATTGTGTTAAATGATATGATAAGCCACGGTGAATCCGTGCGACCCATTCATGTTCTAAATACTGAGCGCGTTAACGAGCCTTCTATTTACGATCTACAATTACGTAATACACCTACGAATCAGCGTCGACACGTTCAGACGCCTAAGGAAACAGACTTACAATTTTCTTAAGCAATCAATCGACTGATTCTGTGAGATAATATATGTACTTGATTATCTCAAACATTTTCAAACCTACCAAAATATATTTTAAGCCTGCCAAAATTGTTCAACAAATGTCACATTTTTTGAGATAATCAATTAATACTTGAGATAATCAATTAATAATATTTCGAGATAATCAATTAATGTCATAGGTAACAATAAGAAAAATTCAACGATAAATTCGAACATGAATTTTGATTGATCTTGAAATAAAATAAAAATTTTATGCCAGAACAAGGAGTTGAGACATCTTCTGTACAAATAACGCGCCTCTCCAAGCGGGCGCGTTAACCTATCCGATGAAAATAGATTCAAGAATAAGTCTCTTGTAGCCAATATACATGGTGGCTTATTACCCCTAACACCTGTCACTTATAAGCGAAAGCTTTGCCATCGTAAGAGCTAAAGTCTAAAATTGTAGATACACAATCAATATATATATATATATTATAATAAATACATATATTTATAAAATAAAAATTATGAACCAAAAGAAAACGACAAGGAATAAAAATATAAAAAATTATAAAAATTAATTAAATTATAAATATAAAATTTTTGAGGCGATATATTAGGAGACGATTTGTTTGTTACGAATAGTTTGTTAAACTTTTTTTTTTCTTCTCTCTATATAGATGTGTGCACATAACAGATATAGGTGTGGGCTATATTTCCACGATGGGATCATTGAGCGCATTGTTCTTGAGATGGTGCATACTACTTAGAGACTTTGGACTTCAGCATTTGTGCGGCATGAAATCCTTACAAGTACTCTCCGTGGCAGGTAAGATCATTCTCAGGCCTGTCTTACATGACGCCCTATATTGTAGAAAGAGCTTTGTCGTCGTTTCCCCTCCCTCAAAGGATGAAAAATCATTGATCTCATTCATAAAAAAAAAAAACAAACAAAAGAAATTAAAATCTAAAATATGTATTCCTTTTTTTGTATATAAATCATTAACCAATAATTTTATTCTATTTTATAGATAAACAACAAATATTGAAATCCATTATTGTAAAATTTATCTATTTACCAGCAAATAATTTCACATCACTTTACAAAGAAAAAAAAATTAATTTCTATTAAAAAATATAAATTTTCCATAGGCTGTCCATTGCTTACAAGTAGCGGATTATCCAGTTTGATTCAACTTCGACATTTGCACGAGTTAGAGCTAACCAATTGTCCAGGAACGTCTCAGGAGTTGTTTGACTATTTGCGTGAACATCTACCACGCTGCCTAATCATCGAATAAATGAAGCTTCGTTGAAAGCAAAGCAACAAGCTCCAGCATTTCAACTGCGTTTCATCTAAAAAAAAACGTTTCTATTTCTATAGAACGAGACGGCAACATAAAAAAATGTTTCACGTAAAGCAATACTTAGAATGGACAAACCGACGATACGAGGAGATGATGATGTGGATACAGATAGAAAAGAAGCAATTGACGTCCAAATATGAACATTACCGCATACCATTGTTCTCTCTTATAACGACAAGGATATAAAAAAAATAAAAAAGAAACGGACACATAGAAAGAAAAAAAGAAAAACACTAGCCCCTAAAAACATGCAAACATGTTAACACTAAGATAGCGTGTAGAGATTTTTAATACACCAGAGCTCCTATATGAATCGCACTCCTTTCTCGCCGATGCTAGAACTTTTGATCGAATCATACACGATTCGATTTATTGTGTTGTTTTCTTTTTCTTCCTCTGTTTTTTCGTTGAAACATGTTTGAGAAGAAAATGCAAACAAATGAGAAAAAAAAAACGCAAAAAATTATATGGAATTTTACATGTCGCAGCTTAATAATAGAGAAAACAGAAAACTGGAAGCAGAGACAGTTTAATTATAGTAGGTTCTTGCTAAAAAAAAGAAAATAAATGGAAAAAAAAAGATAAAAGAACGTAGAGATTGTCCGATGAGACGACACGACAGACTCAACAACAGTTAGAACTGTGATAAATTTTTATTATACGTATATTGTTCTACTCCAATTACATATGTTTAGGATATTTAACCTGCTTCAACATTTTGAAAACGCGCGTAACTGTCAACGTGCTAGATGCGTTGCTTTTTTGAAAGAAACGAATTACCACCTTAATAATTATAAAGAAAAAAGTAACGAAAAGAGAAAAACATTCCGGTCACGTCTATTAACGAGAATTTTTATTTTAAAATTACAAGGTCCTGAAAGTTCTTAGTTTGTTTGATGATGTGTTGCTAAATAAACAAATAAAAGAAAAAAAAAGAGAAAAAAAGCGTTAAAGATCATTGCACATGTATGTATTGTCCTAGAGAAGGAAAAAAAATTTTTAACTTATATTTTACCTATGTATATTCTGCTGTCATGTAATTAATGTTTCATATATTTAAGGCTTATATTTAGCTAAGTTCTCGAATGTTTTTTCATTAAATGTAATGATATATCGCAATATAGAAAAAAAGACGTATTTTATGTGTTTAATACCATTAAGTATTTTGACGGTTATTTAAAACAAATCAGTGTCAGACACTAATACTCCAAGTCAGCACGTGAGGTACTGAAAGAGAGTTCTACGCTGCCGTTGTAGCTTAAAGTGCAACGTTTTTTTATGTTGAAATTCATATTATCAAATAACCTCTGTGTGATGTTTTAGCATACCTCGATTTCCAACCGAACTGAAATTTTTTGCGTGTTACCACATGTTTAGCACATGTCTTTGTATATATTGTATAAATATACAATTAATAATTCTGTTACCAATCAAAACTAAATATATAAATATATATCCGCACAGAAATTCTATCTGAGATTGGGTCGCATGCAACGCGAGTCATGAATATAACTTATAAGAGTGCTACATAATAATACGATGGAATGTGCTGTGAAATAAAAATTTATTGATCTGAATTTATTTTTGTACTCTCAGGTATTTTCCCACCATGTGAGCAATCCAAGACCTTGCTCATCGATAGCTCCCTGGAATATAAAATTAAAATAACCACTATTTTTCAGTGAGATGAACAGGATATTATTATTTATATATGATTAATAATCAATATCTTAATCATACTCCCAAAGCATAAATACCTACTTCTAAGCTATATGGAGATGTATTTTTAGCTTTTGATGTCTCAGACTCACTAGACATATTTGGCCCTGTAGGTAGTGCTTCAGTGAAAGTTTCACTTATTACCCTGAATCTTATGATTTCGCCTAAAATTTACAAATTTATTATCAGGCGTATTCTTATTTTACGAAGTTTTATAAAATTCCTAAAGTAATTTACCTGCATCCATAAATAAATCATGTTTTTCACCATCTCCTGTGTCGTACTCCCACACCCATGCTTGTTCCATTTGATCAAACCTGGATGGATGTTGCAGTTTATGAGGTGGTATCACAATATCTTCAAAGAATCCTAATGTCACTGTGGTAAAATTTGGCAATACATAAAATCATAAATGTGATAAATAAACAATATCATTGATGCAGGTATTACCATGGACACCATCGACACTACAGCTTCGTATCTTTCCTATTAATATCTCTTCCATAAATGGACGGAACACAATGTAACGAAATACTACCTTGGTATGAGATGCACCATCTCCAGGAAAAATATACGATTCCTCGATTTTTGTAATATCATGAAGAGCAATACAAAGACCAACGTCATTGTAAACCTTGAACAAAGAAATTGAATGACTTTAATTTTATTGATAACATTAGATTAAAATATTTAAATTATTCATTATTTCAAGCATTTAAATATCAAATATCTAAAATATTTAAATTATGACATTTCACCTTGTTAGCTAATTTTCTGTTAAGTTCATCCGTAATAGCGTCGTTTAATTTTCGCTTGAATTCCCATGGTGGAATTCTAACCGTATCTTTTAATTCCGCGAGGACAAACATTTGTACATAATTTATTTTATCTTAATGTAAGAAAGGATTATCTATCTTTTCAATTACACGATATTATTTACTTCACTAAATATTACGACTATAATTTCTATCACAGACTTTGCTTCGTACAAAACAACTACCTCTTACTTTCGTACCTCCATTACAAATGTATCGAAAACCATATGTCAACATAACCTCTAACGCACATGCTCCGAGACATGCTTTGGTCAAGCACATGCTCCGAGACATGCTCTGGTCAAGGAACAGATTTCTTATACTTCGTTCTGAAAGTTGTGGGATCGAACAAGGAATAAAATTATTTGCGATTTAAATAAACGAAGACAAAGTCATAAAATTCTGTTCTAAAGATTATATAAAGTAAAAGAACAATCGGCGGGATGGATGTTGTAAATTCAATTTTACAAAATGACATTCAAAAGAAAAATACCCATAAGTCAACAGTAGTAAATAAAGATACAGAAATCGAAACAGATTTAGGAACTCTTTTAGCGTTAGATTATAACGCTTTAAATTTGAAAGCATTAAAGTATAAAGCTTCTTCCATAATTTTTATCTTGAAGTGAAATACACGTGTGTTAATTAATTATATTAATACACATGTGTGTTATTTATATTTTGTAGATCACAGCCAGAAGAATATCTGAGGAGTTTGACAAGGGACAATGTACAAATACTGATTAATAAAATATGGGAACTGCCAGTGGAACGTGTTGATGAGGTAATAGTAGCCAAATTACCCAAACAAGAATTTATATTGCCACGAGCTCGACAAATTCCAAAAGCAAGACCTTTAACAAAATGGCAACAGTTTGCTAAAGAGAAAGGCATTAAACGGAAAAATAAACCTAAAGTTAAATGGGATGAAGAACTACAAGTGAGTTACAAATTTTTTAATTGGATTTGATTTATTAGTATTTGAAGCATTTATTTCTTATATCTTAATATTTTTGTAGAAGTGGATACCTACTTTTGGTTATAAACGTAACAAAGCCATAAAACAGAAGAAATGGTTGATAGAAATTAACAATAAAAGTAAAGCTGCAGAAAATCCTATTGCAGATGCAAAAGCAGCAAAGGAAGAGAGAAAATCTAAGAATGAATTACAGAGATTGCGCAATATTGCCAAAGCAAAAAATATAAAAATTCCGAAAGTAGGACTTCCTACTAAAGAACATTTTGCTGATTCACAACAACTTTCACAAGCCATGACTATTGCGCGTGCATCAACAGCATCTCTTGGCAAATTCCAAAATAGGTATGTTCTGTATTGCATTATTATATTCTATATGTCTATTTCTATATATTTCTATAGATTATTTCTATATATTTCTATAAATAATTTGTATAAAATTTTTCATTAATATGAAAGGTTACCAAAAGAAAAAGATGCAAAGGGTATTGCCAAACAAGTTCCAGGTATGAAAAGAAAAGCTGAAGAAGTTCCAAGAAATTTACAAGAGGAGAAAAAACGAAATACCAATCTGGCAGATAATGTTTTGAAAAGCAACACTAAGATACTTCGTGAAGACTTTTCTGTGCCAAAGTAACTTTCCTTTTTTTTTTTTTTTTTTTTTTTTTTTTTAAATCGCGAACGAGAGGAATTCAATGAACACATCACGTTCGCGAGAAATCTCAGGTAGAATGTGTATAATGATCCACGAAGGATATCGACAATCGAATAATTGTCGATTTAATAATTGCTCGTTTATTGCGAAACGATGATGTCAGGCGAACAAAAGTACACAAAACATTGCGCCAATATTTTCAAATGAAATACGCCCCTGTAGGAAATTAATTTCTCCACGAAACTGGATAATCGAATCATTGAATAATGGGATAAGGATAAATTATAACACAATTATTGTAATTTCCAAATTATGCGAGAAAATATTCGAAAAAAAGGAGGAAACTGGGTTGATTATTATTATTATTAACGTTATAATTTTGCAATTGTAATGACGTTTTCTTTTTAAATAAAATTCGCCCTTATGCACTGAAATTGTGTTGAGCCGACAAAATTTTGATCGAAGAATTTCGAGATGGACACGAGAAGATTAGTCATTAATTATCGTTTTTAGGTATATAGGAACTCGATTATTTAACTATTTAATAAATTAGGAAGGCAATTAATTCGTTTGTTTGTTGTTTGTGCAATTTCAGTGTGTCGTTCATAGGTGAAGGGGTGCAATAAGCATGATAACAAATTTTCCAAGGTCAGGGTGTTGCGTTAACATCGTAAACGTATTAACGTTTTCAGATTTTGAACGAATCGATATAAAAGCGCTCGAAGATATGTCTGAAATTCCTGTTCTGCATCGAGGTGCAGTAATTTCATTGACGAACGAGTTTCAATTCGATTTTTCGATTTCTCAGAGTACCGCGATTTCTTCCGAGTATCATTTCAGCCAGTGCGAACGACCAAAGAATGTTTTTTTTTATCGCAATAGGAAAACAAAGATGAAAAGAAAACAACGAGGCAGCGTCATCGACAAAGTTGGACACGTTGTAAATCGGCGTAAATGAAAAATAAGCGCGAAAAACGAATATTCAATATTTCTACGATAGCTCTTTTCTTTACGATACAATTCTCTTTCTTTCAGGAAAAAGTAAAAGAAATTGAATATTTCAATTGATGAGAATGTTGTTCTCTAATTACTGATACATATGCGTATTGCTTATAATATTTCTACATGATAAAAATGCACGATTATTGCAAACGATTTTTTTATCAAGTAAATTGTTGTAAATATCTGAATGATTAATAAACATTAATTAGAAGAAACTGTTGTCAGCTGTTCGATTACAAACAATTGTTCTAAATAACATACCAAATAATATTTCTTAATGAATCTAACCTACAGAAAAATGAAGTTTTTGCGTAAAGGGTATACGCTAAACCTCACTTATCGACAAAATGATCGAAAAATTCAAATTATCAATAAGAATTGAATTAAAAGAATTCAAATTATCAATAATAAAAAAAGTCATTCAATTAAAATTCATTTTACCCTTTGCAAGATACAGTTTATGCATTTACATGATCGTCAATTCATACGACAGATTATTAACGTTATTTCTGTTAACAAAATTTATCGTCAATAATGGCTACTCTATTATTAGAAGAAAACAGTTCGTACCTTTTTTTTTTTTATCGAGTAAGTAACAAGGGATGAAGAAATGTCCAACTCTGCTCCTTCGACCGCATCGTTGTGAATAAAAAAAGTGACCGACTATATTTCACACTGTATATATAATTGTGTCCACTATAAATTTGAGTCACGATGTACCGCCAGGCGCAGCTAATTCATAATACTGATTACACGAATAACCGAGTTACGTATTAAAAAAAAAAAAAAAAAAAAAAAAAAAAAAAAAAAAAAAAAAACAAAAAAACAAAAAAAAACAAAAATGCGAATAACATTGACGATAGCACATTACCCTCCCGATTTATGTTGTAACAAATATTGTAAAGGCAGGTATGTACATTCGATTAATACCAAAGTGTGCGGAACTTCATGTGACGGAAACGCACTGAATTGTAAATATCTCCTTTATCCCTCCCCTTCCTTTCGCTCCTAACCTCGTTGTCGCTAATTAGTGGTTCGTTTTAGTGGTGATTCGTTTAGATGTTGTATAGAATCGTACCACCACCCCCTTGTATTGTATGTATATGATTCGGAAGGAACAACACCGTAGACCTAACGTTTTCGTAATCTATTCGAATCGTCTTCGAATTTGTATAATATTTCTATACCGGCGCACACGTAATAAACTGTCCAATTAAACTATTCGTCTCTTAATTAATTTATAACCATCCCCTCTTTCCTTGGACGAAGAGTATTCTGTATCTCACTATTTTCTTTATTTCTCTATGATTCTTGAAAGAATTTAATTTTAATTTTTTTAATATTCAACGCAACAAAACTAATAATATAATACTTCCATTGGGAAGATATTTTATTATAACAATAGATTGTAATATAGTTTCACATATTTTATTTAAATTATTAGGAATTTCTTTTACAATTAACTGTGTTGCCAAAAAGTATTACAATAAACTTTGAGATAATTACTTATTACAAATGGCATTAATTATTCATTATAAATATTGTATATATTAGATATTCATTGAAAAAGAAATATGTAACTTATCATGTAAATATGTAACTTATCATACCTATTTAAATTATATTACGGATTATAAGAAGAATTAGTGAGCAAACATATGTATGTGTGATGTACTTTTAAATATATTATATTTACCTAATTGAAACGAAATTAGACCAGATAAGAAAGAACAGCTTTCTTTATCAAGCAAGACAAAATTTCAAGAAATTCTTAAACTTTAACATTGGTGTAATAGGTATCCATCGATTTTAAATGCAGTACATTACAAAATGTGTTAACGAAAATAAATTCTGATAAGAAAAAAGTATAGATTCTAAGCTACCATATTACAACATATTAAACCAGGTATGTACGTAGAAAAACATATCTATTCACATGTAGAAAATAGTATTTCAAATCTTAAATTTTATCATTTATCAATAAGGCTAAGCCTCCTAATATTATGAAAAATAAATGCAACAATTGTATCGATAAATAAGATACAATCGGGAATTTAATCGACGACAATAAAATTGAAGCCTATTGAGCATATAGAAGACAGTATATAAAAGTTACAGCAACGATATTTCCAACTTTCATAATTCAAAATTTATATTTCATAAATTCATATTTCTAGAAATTTTACTCATTCAGTGATTTATATTGTATATAAATCACCCAAATCTTACCCTTAAGTACTGTCTGAACATTCACGTAATTGATTAATTGTGTCTTATACGTACAACAAGAACATACTAAATACATATAAATATTGAATAATGTCTCACATAACTATATATCCAACATGAATTGTGTGTATATATAATATTATCTAATCTAACATTAAATAATAGAAACAATCTTGTACATTGATGTAATAATAAGCGTACAGTATGAGTGAGCTTACAATTATAGGAATGTATATCGCACGAAAGATGTGGAACAATTATTGTTCAGCTCTCAGTTTCAATGAGAGAAGATTTTTATGGCATACTTTCTAGACAACTCTTGATATGCTGCCAAGCTTGCAGTCCCTGCAATTATTTATAAAAAGATCGATTCATTTGTGCAAATATCAAACTAATTAAATAATAATATATAAAATTTTACCTTTCTAGTAAGTTTAAATTGTAAGATGCAGTAAGCTGCCAAAATTTCTTTTAAATCTACTACTTTTTGATGTTGAAATCTTTCTATGTCCATCATTGCTTTAATTGAGAAAGACCTAGAAATATTACATGTAAAACATAAAAAAATTTATTATACACCGTTTTACACTATATATTTTATATAACATGAGTACACATAAAGTATTTAATTAAAATTCATTACTTTAAATCTTCATCTACTCGTTTGACAGCTTCTTCGTGTTGTGCAATCCTTTGTTCCAATTGTAGCATTTTTAATTCACGAACTTCTTCCGTATCCACGGATACAAATAATCTTGACATTAAACCTGATTTACCTATAATAATAAACTACATTATATCAAAAGATTTCGTACTTTTAAAATTAATAGTAATAGTATTTCAAATAATTTCAAAACCTTGTATAACTTTGTCTTTTTGTTCAAGTGCTGCAGTTAAAGCATCATGAGCTTCATCTTTGGCTAATTGTAAAGCTTCTCTTCGTTTGACAACTGCTTGTAATGCAGAAGCACCAAACAACCATTCTTTCAACTGATCTGCTATTAATTCCTCTTCTTCAAGAGTTGTATCTATTGTCGCTGCTAATGAATCCAAGTAGTGACCAGATTTCTAAGAAAACAGGCTGTAATGCAGTGCGCTTTGCAATATATATACTTGTAATATATTTTAACTATATGTTATCACATAGAATTTTTTCAAAAAAATTGGTCGTTCTAACTTTTGCAGAAATGTTAATATTCATAACATATATAAATTTAAATACCTGTAGCCCATCACCCATTTCTCTTTCTATAGCACTCCATTCACTAAACACACGACCATAATTTGCATGTAATTTGTACAAACCATGTTGTTTTTCTACAAGTCGCGCACGTACTCGAAGTAGGTTACATAAATTATTCTGAAATATTAAATAAATATGTATCATACAAATTTTTTTTTTTTTTCATTAATAAGTATACCTGAAGTTCAATTCCATAGTTTTTTATTGTTTCAAATCGCTTATCTGGTTTTCGTAAACGCACTGCTACACTCAGTGCCTTTAATTTTGATTCTACCAACTGCAAATAACCTGCCATAACATATTAACGATTAAAATATTCATAATAAACGTAGATAATAAGATATGTATTTTTTTGATAATATACATAATTTACCAGTCTCTTTAATGCTTTCTCTCCAACCATCCTTTTGTTGCAAAAATCCCATAAAATGCTCATCACGAGATAGTATAGGATGTGAGGCCACCCTCAATAGAAAATTCTTAGAAATAAATTTAGAATAAAATATTAAATAGATATTTTTAAATGAAGGAAAAGATACAAATGAATAAATGTAAATAATATACCTCAAGACCAACTCTCCGTCTGTCAACAAAATCTGGGTCAAATGTGTCAGTAGTAACTTTTTGCCATGCATATAAAACTTTTTTTTCTGGTAATGGAGGCAGTACAATATATGGATAAGAAATTTCTAAATAAGCTCGAAGCAGTTCAAATTCTGTGTACCGGCGCCATAGAGAACTTACTTTGGTAAGTGCACCTTTAAAGTCTGGATCTGTAACTCTACAATGATTATTTTATAAATTATACTTACTATAATATATATATATTATATTATATTTAATACATATCAAAATAACTTTTTAACAAGGAGAGATAATTGAAAATTAAATGTATCAAAATATAAAAGTTCACTTACTTAGTCTCAATGAGGTAGACTGTATAAAACTCTCTTAAATTCAATGCTCCATTTGCTCGCTTTTCTGTTTCAACTATTGAGATTTCCATGTGATCAAGTAATACGTCCTAATACACACAATACAAACAACGATGAATATCAAAATATAGAGATATAACTGTTTCATTTTAAGGTATTTGTATAGTAATTTATGGAAATAAATGCATCAAGTAAAATCAAATAAATAAATCATAATTTATTTTTAATATCAACAATCAACAATTTCATATTTATTAACTAATGTTTTCAATTCGCACTATTATTATCAGATTATCTAATGATATTTAGTAATATCTAACTTAAAATTTCTGTATGTCCATTTAGGATATCATAGGTTTAAATACCCTTCACACTGTAGATACCGCCAACAATAATACAGTGACGCTCAACCGAATGATTCATGACCTAGTTCGACACTTTTTCAAATAAAATAAAAAATGCATACTTTCTATCATAATAATACAAATAATCTCCGTCAAACAATGTAGCACCATTTATTTTTCATGTATTCAAATGGTACAAACATTTGAAAATAGTTTTATTAAAGTTAATCCATGTAATGAAATTGTATAATATATAAAACAATTTGATATATTAAAAAAACGTGATATAAATGAAACAATAACAGAAACGTAGTTACAATATATCAAAAGTAAAGCCGCGTGATAATGTCAGTCAAAAAGAAAAAAAAAGAAAAAAAACTCAGAACGACAATAACAAAACATGAGAATCACTGCGCGTCATTTCGATTCTTTCGCAATACACGTACATTTTCAGTGTTATCTGTCGTTTCTTCAACTTAAACGAATGTAATTTTGCAGTTCTTGAAAATAGTGCGAGGGTCTTCCTAGAAACTTCAAATGAGAACGCGTTCAAAATTATAGCGTCGAACGACGTATTGATTTGGCGGACGAATTGAAATAGTCGAGTAATCGAATAGTTTCTTACCTCTTTTTGCGTCTCCATAGTAGTCATGTTCGCATTCGACTCCCTCTGATAATTCCCGTTCTGAAACACTTCTTCCATGATTCTGCGCCAGCCTAAAAAAATCTACGGAAGCGGCGAAGGAACTTCGAAGCCTTTCACATCACGTCCACTTTCTCCATTACTGACTGTGTCACTTTATTCGATAGAGGAGCCCTGTACGTTGCGCCAGGCTAAATTCCCTTTTAAACGTCCGTCCGGTGGCGTTTTATTGGTTCCCCTGGCATATTTACTGCAATTCGAATAATTAATTCGGCGGAAAAAACTTGTTTAAAACATAATTACATTCTGCAAAATAACAGCGCTTTTTATGCAGTTTTCGATCAAGCTCTAGGGAATTTTAAGAATTCCACCGAAACCGGAAGTTTTTGAAATAGTTGCGTAGGATGACAATAGGGGGTGGAGTGATTTGCTCATGCGTCAGTTTAATATTTATTGTGCGCGTGTGAAATCGCGTCTTTGTACTTAAATACATTTCGTTAGTAAATTTATAACTTTCCTTTTGTTTCGGAAGAAATTGAAAGTCGTAGAAACACAGTGAAGGTAATTATACTTAATATTGTTTGTTCGTTTGAGGAAAGTGATAATTTTCTTGAAATTATGTAGTTGCGTTTCATATATGCAACGGAATAAGAATTTAAATTTGTTGAACATTAAATGTTTCTTGAGATGAATACATTCTATTAATTTGAAATTTGAAAATTTATTATTAAATTAATTATATATATATATAGATAACAATGATTAATAATTAATGGTTAAATTTATTATAATATTGTTTACGTGAATGGTTTATAAAGATAAGTTTATAAAAATATAATAATATTTGTTAATATTCGTAAAAGTTAATTATGAAACATATTGTAAATTAAGTTTTACATAATTAGAATATCTTCTTTCTATAGTTTATATTACAAAGTAGAAATTGGTATAGAGTAACATACTGTAACGCAATAGCCAGTGTAACATAATCTAATACAATATTTTTAATTAAATAATAAGACATGTAATAATTGTCAATGCTAGCATAGACTTGTAATTATTAATACACTTGTAATTATGTCTTCGATATATTTTGTAACAATTTCGAATATAGTTTGTCGGAAATTAAATTATTAATTCAATCAATTGAATCGTATTTGAAAATCTTTACACGTGTATTCCATAGGTTAAATGAAACATGGAAGAAAAACTGAAGATCTAAGAAAATTAGTAGCTATAAAAGATCATAAATTAATCCTTTTAATTAATTTTTATTAAAAATAAAAATTTAATCGATTTATGGTTATTGAAACAGTATCACCATATAGCGGTGAAATGACGGAACTAATTTCTAGTTTTGTCTTTGTTGCACAGTAACGTGTTCCTTGTTCATGACTAAGTAAAGTACTGTCATCTAACATATTTGGTTAAAACTTCCGAAAAATTTAATAGATAGCAATACTATAGAGATGTATGAATAGATTTAATCATTAATTAATTAAGATAAATCGGAGCATTGACTAACTAGAATAGACCGTACCTCCAATGCTTTTTCGTGTTCTATGTTTCGGGGGCACTTATCATTTTCATGTCATTTCCTACTATACCGATTTAGGCAGATTTGCACCGCAGCGCCACTAGTAATAGAAATTTAAAAAATTCAGAAAATATAAATTGTGTTGTTACATCTGCACTGAAAATTATTTATTAAATTGAAAGCTTTCTCATTTGCATGACTCAATTTTTGACAATAATATAAGTATTTACTACATAAATTAGCGTTACATGTCACATGAATTAAGTTACTTACAAACGTTTCACAGTATCAATTTTTCTGTATTTTTGGGGAAAATCTAAAACCAACAATGAACGAATCTTTCATTATCTTCAACTTAAGATTCTGCTTTGCTTTTAAGTACAAATTCTAATGTTTTATATTATAGATTTTCTACAGTCTCCAATTTCCTTAATTCTCTAAGAATTATGATGCTTCAAAGGCTAAGAATGTACTTTAGCATATTTTGCTTAAATTAATTCTATTCTCTATAGTTCTCTTTTTACTGAATGTAAAATTATAATTATAAAATAAAAATATTTCAAATTTTTAGAATCTTTATTTTTATTTAAATTTTCACAAATAACATTGTGTTTTTATGTTTTTTAAGGAACTTTTCACGGTGTTCACTTTTCCCATGGGATTCTCAGTGACATCTGCTTGATGAGGATTTTCGCGATAACTTTCCTTGGTCCAATGCATCTAATCGTAAGTCACATACATTTTTATTCACTCAATCATGTCGTAACATGGAAAACTCGAATCGAGTCATCAGGATGACTGGTTGTATATGTAAAATTATATAATGATATATATCATATGTGAGTCGTTGTAATATGTAATATGTAATAGAATAATTTCAGGTAATTATTAGTTTCACGTTTCGATATTGAAAATTTGATAACACTACACTGGATTTCAAAAATCATGTCTCTGACGCATTCATTGCTTGATCAACTTTGATCGTTTTACTTGATATAGTTCTTCAATTCACCATTAATTGTTCAAACGTAGAATACGTTGAAAAAACCCCTGATTTTTTACTATGTCGATATTTATGAGACATGAAGTTAAGATACAATGTCTACTTATATACTTCGTTTGTGGCAATACCTCATTTGATCGTAAATAAAAAACACTACAAGGGTAGATAAGGATAGACCTAGATGGAATAATAAATAAAGAGGGTGAGAGACCTAGATATAATTAGAAATTGAATGACCATTTAATTTAATACTTCTGGAATTCATAAATTTATATTAAATTTAAAATTATGAACAATAATAATGTAGATTTATTATACAACAATGTCGGTTTTTTTTTTTTTTGTTATATCGTCTCTGAACGTCGCGATATTAATTAACTATTGTATCATCTAATAATTCACCGTGTGAAACTATTTCACGCCATACAATCATGAGGTTTATTGAAAACCTCTCATAAATCAATCACGCACTCGTTTTCCAAACGAGAATTACACGCAGAGAATTACATACAAAGGGGTGAGAATACCTTATGCTAAATGAGTGTAATTGCGTTGTATTTACATATTTACATGATGAGAAATCATGCACCGAAAATTACACAATCGAGAAGAAACCAGAGACAAGGTATATATATTTACAAGCGCTTCTTTCAGTTCTTGTTAGTTCATTACAGTTTTATTCGTACAGATTATCGTTAGGCAGTTTGCTTTGGTTTATTATTCTGTGTTTTTTTTCGAGGAAGAATGGTCACTAGTAACGCCGATACTGAAATTAATATTAAATGTCGTAGTAAATGAAATTAGAACTGCGTGTGAGCAATGAATATTTACAAAAAAAAAAATCCACCCTCAATTAGAATATTGAGTATCTTTTAATACAAGGATTATCATGTTGAGTAGAGTTGTGAAATTTTTTTTTTATTTATATTATAAATAAAAATTATAGATATCTGCTCCTTCGTCCCGAAAAAATTCGACATTTATGTCTAATTTTAATTAAATAAAAATTAGATTTCGGTTAGATTAAATTCTTTTAGAATAGTTTACTTTTACAGGTTTACTTCTTACTCATACATGTATTTTGAATAAGTTTTTTTCTTTATATTAACGTTTTAATAAATTGCAACCTTCAAATAAAGTATCTACGAAGATAATTAAATGATAAGATCCAAACTTTTATCATTTATCGTTGCTCTTCAAAATTATAATAATTTTTGGCTGAAATATACGTCTTTCTCTATGCAAATAATATTTTTGGAGAAGAATTTTCAGCGATTTAAATGTTAAAATCCAAAATTTTGCAGTACGTTTCATTGTCACTTCTTATGTTACACATACGTAGAATAAATATAATATAATAAATATAAATATAAGATGGAACAGATAAAAATAGAATAAAAATATTTTTAATAACATACTAGCCGTTCCTATTCCGAATAATTATTGAAAATATTTTAGTTCTTAACATCAAAAACGTTGCTTTCATCAGAAAGGAACCTATTTTTAAAATTTCAGCCAAATCATAATATAGATACTAATCAAGGTGATGAGTTTAAAATCCTCAAATCGGGGTAGCTCCATTTTTGTAAATATTTATCTATATACGCATGTAAGAACGTTACGTCGTCACATCAGTCTTATTTAAATATGAGAAAGATTTAAAAGATTTTACCTAGAGAAGCGGAGCCAATCATAATGAATGGTCCCAGGCAGGTTAAGTCAAACAACACTGGAAATAGTAAATTACCTAGAACCGCTCCGATCCTGCCGACCATCATAGTCAGACTAACTGCCATAGTCCTGAGGAAAAATATTAAATAATTGACAATATCCACTCCAGATGTAGAGTAAATAAATAGAATAAAACATTAGATAATTTTATACCTTAAGCACGTAGGGAAATTATCAACGATAACATTTATCACACAGGCACCGCCTATACTCGACATTGCTACAAAAACCGAACATAAACCGAGAATACTGTTAGTATGCTCAGCCCAGTAAAGTGAAGCGCAGCAAGCAGCTGCTACTATGAAACAAGTTGCTGAAAAGGAAAAAGAAAAGAAAAAAAAAATAAATAGAAATTATTACGAAGATATTTTATATTATTAAATTTGTAGTCAGCATCAGATATATCTCACCAATAAGTTTCTTCTTTCCCACTACGGTAATGAGTGTGCCCGCCAAGGTATATCCTACTACACTGGTAGTCGCAATTACGATAGAATTAATAAATACCTTTGAGTTCAATTCCGCCTGAAATAAAATATACGTCAAAAATCATCGACGATCTTTGTTGCATTTTAAGAGAAAATCGTACGTGTGAGTATTCGTATCATTGTCCTGCAATTGTTAACGTTGGACGATTTATAATTTAATTTTTAATTTTCCAATCCTTCAAATTTTTATCAACGAGAATGCCTATTAACTAACATTATTTTTTATTTGCATCATCACTGACAAGATTTTCGAAATTTGTATCATAAAATAATATTAATCGTTCAGAGTCAACAATTGAAAGTGTACGAGCATGTTTAATTTATTCTACGATCATGTAGAAATTAAAGAAATACGTTTGAACAAAGAATAAAAGAATTAATTAAAAACAAACCTCAAATAAGGATCTAAAACACATTTAAGACATTTGGTATTGGCTATTTGCAACATAAAATAATCGACTTATCGAGACTCAGTTTTGACGAAAAATGTGCTATGGATTCTTATTTGAAGTTCACATCCAACTGCAGTTAGTTATAAACTAAATATTGTACCGGTACGCATGTGTGGGCAACGTTTAATGTTTCGTTTATGAAGCTTGTTGAGGAATTATAACTAGTTCCTTGTTGGCCTAACATGTAACAGAAGCGTGGCTGAGAGCTCGAATATTCATGTTTTAGATCATCGTTCTTGAATTGTTCCATCATTGTGAATAATTGTGGCATCCATAGTCTGATCGAATTTGATCTATAAATTGAAATTTCAACATTGGTCTACCTTTTTCGACTCTCTTAACTGCTTCACAATCGTGAAACCAGTTACGTATCTCGCGATACAATACCGATTCTTCATTCAAAACGAGAGTTCTGACTCGAAGAAACATCAATGCCTTATCAAAAACTCAACTGATTAAACGTGTATTGTATAAAGAACATAATAATTATTTTTTGAAAATTGTATTGCAACATTATGTGTTATCCCATGCTTCAAATTATATCGTATACAAACAAAACTGTTCCTAAAAGCAACATGCCTTTCATTTATTATTTGCTATAAGGTTTCGTGAATTGATTGTCAAATTAAAATTAAAATTGAAATTCTTATCTTAATAATAATATTCGGTAAAGCGAAAAGTCGTGTCGTTTCTTTGCACGTCATTTTGAAACCGAATTATTGCAACCGCACGTCAACTGTTGGTATTATTTTGAAACTCTGTTCATATTGTTACTGTTTTTCATTTCATTTTCTTTATATAGATACAGTAAAAAATCGTCAAGGCTAAAGATCAAATAATAAAAGAACAGAACTTCAAAATAATACCAACAGCACTTAGTCGACAGCAGTTGCGCGACAATTGATTTCAAAATGACGTACAAAGGAAAAACAACATTACTTTTCGCTTTACCTAACATACGCGAATGATATTGTATTGCGAAATATCTCGTTCGCAGTTGCGACAATTGTTGTTTGACAATTAAAATCACTCGCGAACATTCGATTCTTGAAACACATTCTGCGTGGCATGAACTGTTCAAAGAGTCAGCGTGTAGAAAATATATTTCAAGAAATGTCCAATCGATCTAACCCTATCGTGGCACCCAGTTGAATCATGCCTATCGCGATGAGTTTGAAGATGTTCGGCGACAGAAAGAGTGGTCTGATCTGTTGCCAACAGGAACGTAATTCGTCCTTTATATTGTCACGCGCCGATTTCACGGAATACTCGTCCTCGATGTCCTTTATCTGGAAGTGAGCGTTCGCTTTTAATCGAACAATTGGATCGTATTTGACACGCACGTCGTGGGTTTCTTTCTCTGGGTGGGAATGAAGATTGCTTACCGGATATGTGTCTCGATTCTTGCCGGTATTCACCGAGTATATCTTCTTGAAAACCTCGAGTGCCTCTTGCCTTCTGCCTTTCAGTAAGAGAAAACGCGGGCTCTCGGGGAACGCGAATAACGCTATGCAGGCAAGAAACTCCGGTAGCGAACAGATTGCCAAGAACACACGCCACGAATTGATCTCCATAGCCCCGCTTCCGGTGTTAATCGTCCATTTTTGTGGTATGATCAACCACGCGATACCTGGAAGCGAGTATTGTGAACGTGAGGATTGTTTTATGAATCTCAAGTCTCCTTCGTGAATACAAGGATTGAATGTGATCGACATTTTTAGTTACATTCTGGAGGATATGGAAGAAGTCTAGAAGTAAGAAATGATATTGAAGATTAATTTATTCTAGCGCTTCCTGTAATCTTTTTCTATTAGGATTTGATTCTTCTTTTTTTTTTTAATTATATTCTTAAAAATATGAATTTGCATAAAAACGTGCAGTCTAGAAGCAGAAGATCGACTTGTTGCAGTTATACATTTTTTTATGTTGTAGACGTGAATGTTATTTATCTCGTTAATATTAATTTATTGACAAAGATGAGAAAGTAGTTGCTACATCACGTTGGATGGATGGCAAATTTCTTTTCCATTCAATTATCGATAAAAAAAAATAGTTTATAAACGTGTCAAAGGGATACAAAAGCAGGATTAAACGGCAACTAGTATTATAGATGACTACAGTATTATGTTAGATTGTGAAATTTTAGAGTATGTTAGATTGCTAAAATTCAGAGTATCTGATTTTATTGAGTACTTTATATTCCCCGTGATTGAAACGAGTAATAAAATTAGATTAAATTAAAAATTTCGAAATCAAACAGTTTATCTTTCAATCTTCTAACCAAGAACGATGAATCGTTAGAAAATTGGAAAATTTTATATCTCGTCTTGGAGGAGTATTTTTCAATAGTGAATTAACTTTGCCATTCTCTGTTAAAAGGTTAAATTATTATGTCTTTAATGGGATCTAATGATAACAGTTAAAGGTTAAAGGGCACTTACATGGTAGAGAAATGTTCCCAAGGGAGAAAAACACTCCTAGCCACATGTAGGTACGAGATCGATGCGTATCATTATGTATTTCTGCCAAATAAGACATAAGTGCGGCGTATGGACCGGATATGCTGCAAATGTTGAAAACTTATTATCAAAGTTAATTAGAAGGTCAAGAAAATCAGTGTATATATTTCTTATGAGAATCGACTTTGCTATAAAGTTGCCCCTGAAAGTAAATACTATATTCAAATGAATAATACTATACTTTTAAAATATTTAAAGAAATTATTTTATTCTAGAAATTTTTGAAATTTTATTAATAGCATAATGTGAGACTATTATACTGACTAATCATCTTTCATTACCATGTTAGTAAAATTTCAAAATATTTTATGTAACGTATAATAAAATAATAAATAATATAATAATAAAATATATGTACATTTTCAGCGTATAAAAGGAATATAAGTACTTATATTTAAATTTTGAGTGCAACAATAAAATCAAGACTTCGATTTTGCATCTAAAAGTTCATAAAGTACTTTAAAATACATGTTGCTTCTGTAAAAATGATGAGTTGTATTATTTTAATCAAAATTAAAATTTGAAATTTCTTTTGTCTGTCCACATAAAAATTCTTCAAATACTTTCACAAACAGCTGTATGTATCGCCAGTAGTACAATACTTTTCTATTTACTTTTGTATCAAGTTAAACTATTATACATGAGTTTTAATATTTTTCTATCTTCATTCGTCTTATCAAAGTTTTTAGTTCGATCGTTCAATCAACTCACATAACGCCATCGAGGAACTTGAACGAAATTAATAGCCACGATGTATGCGAGAAACATGTTGCCAGGCTCATTATTCCGGTGAACATGTAACCATAAAACATTATCTTCTTACGACCAAACGTGTCGGTCATGAATCCCCAGAAAAATGAGGTGCTGATCATACCTGAAATCAGCCAAATTTTCAACAATAGTTGGGAAGTTGGATTTCTCAATTGATTAATAATATATATACTTCATTGATGTAAATTAGATTATATTTTAGATAGCTAGTTTGTATCAGTGTATCTGTCCATCTTTCTGTGCTCTGACATTAAAATAAATTACACAGAAAAAGGTGTAAAAACAAAAAGAAAAAGTAGATCTTTTAAATTTAATAATTTATCAACTTCTTTCTCGGTAGGATATTTGAGATAATAGTTGCGTGTAAAGAATGTTATTTATGTAGAAACTATTGAAACTCTCATTATAGAAGTTTTGTATTATTTTGTTATTTTAATAGATATTTTTATTTATTTATATTAATATCTATATTATATTTATATACTATACTATATTTTTATTTAATTACTATATTTTTATTAATTAATATATTATTTGTATTAATATTTAATTAATATTTATATATTATGTTTAAAAATTATTATATATAAATATTAATTAAATATTATAATTATTATATATTTATAATATTTAATTAATATTTGTATTAATATATTAATTGATATATAAATTAATATATTATTTGTATTAATATAGTTGGGCAACCAGAGTCACGTTTCGATAATAAACACATAATATCACGCAGCTGATATTTATTAACATTTTTATTGATCAGTTGATATTTATTAATACTTCTTCTTTTAATCGCTACAAGCTCTTTTGTACTATTTATTTCAATATCAGAGCACACAAAATAGGAATACACATGCTAATACGAACGGCGGTTATATTTACGAATTTCGATTTTTTGATTGAAAGAAATTATCGGGGATACGAGTGGAGGATTTGTATTTTTTTGGGGGAAATTTCGAGTTAGTAGAAATATTTCATTAATCAAAAGGTAGGAGATTAGGGGAAAGAATTTTGAAATTCACTTTCAAAAGATATACATATGCAATATAATTATTCCCTGTAATAAGATACACAATCGATTAAAATAATTCAACACAAATTTTGATATAAATCGTGATACGACAAAGATCGTACGATTCTTCTACTTGAAAATGAATCAGAAATAAAGAACGAGAAAATTTTCTCGTAAAAAAAAAATCTCGTTCTAAGTCAGAATCATCATTTACGTACTATAAATCAATTTTATAGTGGTTATGTTTGGTATAATCATTGATTGTATGTTTCCGTGGGACTTTCCGTTTTCAGAAATTCTGCTTGTTTCTTTTATTATCGTATGATACGAGCAAAGCTTATTTATTAGAAAATTTTATCGGAAGTAGCATTGTACGTGGCATTATCAACAAAATATTAATTAGTAACGACAGAGAAACGATAAGTTTGTTTTTTTCACAATTCTTACGCCGTACGATTCGTTTTTAAATAAATTGACGTGTAGTGCGTCATTTTATATAGGGTGGTTTTGTATGAAATCTAAGCCGAAAAGAAAGACTATAATCAGAAAGAAAGGACAAGATCTAATAATTTCGAAAATATTTCTTCATCTTTGAGAGTGTATCACGATTTCTGTCGTAATCAATGAAAGTTCTTCCCTACTGCGAATTGACCAGAATTCCAAACAGGCCAGAAAACAATCCGCTCTGTTCTTTTCTCGAAAAAATTTCCAACATCTCAATCCCGATTTCGAATTCTTACTCTCTTACCTGGATAAACAAACTGAGTTACGTTATTGTAAATAAAATTGTAGGTAGTTTCAAGGGATTAGAACATTTTGTATGTATAAAATTCACAACACTCTTTTACAATGCTTTTCTTTCAAGAGAACGAAATTAAAGGAAAATTTGGAATAAATTCTTTACATAAGTCCTGAATAATATTTGTATATATATATATTATTATAAAATGACTGGAATCTAATTTCACTTTGTGGAGATCGATTGAAGATTTGAGTTAAAAAGAAAAAGTCAGGTTTAGGTATTTGATTGAAACATTTCAAAAAATAATTATTTCATTTTTTACTTGAATTCTACTCAAATTCTTCAATTTGATTTCGTATTTTATATTTATTTCTACAAATAATTTTTTAATTACATAAACCATATTTCAATCATGTAAACTTCATTTGTTACTTTTAGACTGTCAATGTTTCTGCATTTTTAGAAAATTTGAAGCTGTATTCAATAGTATATAAAATATTCAAAATGTTGTATTCAATAGTATATAAAATATTCAAAATGTTGTATTCAATAGTATGTAAAATATTCAAAATGTTGTATTCAATGGTATGTAAAATATTCAAAGTAGAGGAGTAGAATTCAATTTCTTTAATTTTTTGACTGGTTAAAATCACTAGAAATCTAAAGGTTTAGTGAATAAGAAGCACATTACAAATTAAAAGACGCGTTCGTTTCTAAACATACAACTTTTAGCATATTTATTCAATATGTCATAAATAAATCAATTGTTATAAGGATTAAACACTTAGATAATGAATTATATTCATAAACATACAAAATTGATCAAAATCAGCGCAGTTATTTTATAAAATATTTCCTTTAATTTCATTCTTTTAAGTAATAAAAAAAATAATAAAAAAAAAAAGAAAAAAAGGAAAAAAAGAGGAAAAAAGGAAAACGTTGTAAAAGATTGCTGTTTTGGAATTTCACGCACTCACGGTAGCCTAGCTTCTTAAGTTTAAGCGACGAGTCGAATGATCACTCGCCGATCTCGAGCGCGATTTCTCGTCGCTCGAGATCGTTGTTGGCCACGTGGCCAACGCACGATGAATTACAAGAGTGTGTCATGTAATTACCATGTCCGTAGCGTACACCGTGCGTGTTCTAACCAGAAACTCGAAGCGTACCAAATGCGCGCTTTGACTCTCTGTGTCTTTAAGCTCAACCTGTAATTACAGTCGCGGGGTTACGTGATTACGCCAGTAAATGAATATACCACCTGCGAACGTCATCGAGTTGAGTAGACCCTTGTCGAACATGGTGAGATTCAGGTCGCATTCGGCCGATGGTAACACGTACGACATCGCCGACGATGAGAAAATGCTGGAGAAACTGGCGGGCAACACGGCCAACAGCAATAAATAATTGAACTTTCCATAGCCTGTCGACCAATTTTTTAATAAAATACCATCGCACGGTTGTGCACGTGCCTATACAGGACACATCAGGATGATTTGAGTCAAAATTTAGAATTTATTTACAAGTGAAAATGACCTATATCTCAAATTTTGTAGACATAGAGCAATGTACTATTAGAGATTTAAATGATTTTGCGTAAAATTATATCGTGAAGGTTTCCTATTTCGTCTTACTTTAATGTTTTTGATGGAGATTGTATGCTTTAATCGTCGGTAGTTCTAGTGTTAATCAGTTCTAGTGTTAACCAATTAAAGTTTTACATTCTCATTTATAGCATTTTAACTCTAATAATAATTCCCCGTGATACTCGAAAATATATAAAAATTGAATTAAATCTTATAATAAATATAAATTAAATAAAAGATTAAACGAAAATTAAATCGCTGGAAGTTCGTCCTTTATTTTTCTGGTCTACCATCTTAAATATAATACAATAGAGTTTCTTTTATGTGAATCTCTATTTTTCGCGTATTTTAATATATAAATTTAATATATAAATATAAATATAAAATATATAATTATAAATATAAATATAAAATATAAATATAAATATAAATATAAATATAAAATATAAATATAAATATAAATATATATAAATATAAATATAAATATATATAAATATAAATATAAAATATATAAATATATATAAATATAATATTTTAATATATAATTTTAAATTAGACAGATCGTCTTAGAAATATTTAGAAAGACAATTGTCAACAATAAATTGCATTCAAAGTTCTTTTTTTTCATACCTTCTGTCCATTGGCTTTCAACTATTCCTTCATTCTTATTAAACTCTATTCGTTTTAGCACGATATCTCAAAAAATCTTTGTATGGACAAAATTCCACCGAAAAGTTTTATTTATTTTGTAAACGTTCCTTTTTAAAAAAAAGAAAAAAATGGATAAGTCAAGTTCTTGGAACTTTGTTATGAAAGAGATAACTATTTATTCTCTTTTTATACTTGGTATGCGTCACTTACGATTTGACAGGTTTGAAAGATAAAACTGGAATACATAATTGATTGGGACGTCTGAAATTTTTACGCGTCTCTGTTCTTTAATCTGAATGAGTAACAGTGTTTGGTGGAGAATAGTATGTCGTCATAAATAAAAAAAAAAGAATCACAGGTACTCACCAGAATGAGTTATTGCTCGTTCAAAATCTGCAGGACCAGGCTCCTCAGACTTTACGTCTTCACCTGCAATAACACAATTGTGTGATACACGATTCTTAATATTACAAGATAAGATTTATATATTATTGGAATTCCAATTTTTTTATAAGAGATTTCAAAGTGCAAAATTTCATATGATATAAAATTGATAAAGTAATAAAATTTCATATAATGTATCATAGTATGAAAGGTATAATGTTTTCTATAATATTTTTTTATTATGATTTTTCTTTTCAATTGTATCGTTAATTTGCATAAAAATCCACAATTTATGAGGTACTCCTAAAATAGTTTAAAAATGATTTTATATGCAAAAGTAAGTCGACAAGAAAAAATAACATTTTTTCACTCAAGACTTCGCTTTCACTTGAGAAAATTAAGTTTGGAAATTGAAAATCAAGATCAATTGAATTTGGCCTGAATTGATATAATTAATGAATAAGTAAAATTCTGTTTCTGGAAGAGTTTTTGAGAAAATAGCAAAAATTTTAGCAAATTTAACAAATTTATATTTAACAAATTTAACAAATTTTCGGGAAAATGTGAAAATTTTATTTTATATTTCCCAGTTATTTTCATACGAAGAATAATCTTCTTCAACCGACCTTTAATACTTATCAAAATATTCTATAGACAAATTACTTAAATGAAAATACATGGATTTATACAATCACGTTTCTCTTTAAGAAATCAATATTAGACAAAGATATTTAAAATATTTAAAATATTTAGACAAAGATATTTAAAATATTTAAAATATTTAGACAAAGATATTTAAAATATTTAAAATATTTAAATATTTTGAGCAAAGGAAAATCTTGAATTCGTCATATTAGCAGGTTTGATTATTCTAGTGTTGATTATTTATTTCTGTTCAGTCCAGAATTAGCCAGATTCAAGAATGAGTGGCAAATATTCAAACTCGACTTTCTTGAACGGAATCTCGAATAGAAAACTGTTATTCTTTCTTATTAACTTATTGTTGCTTAATGTTAATTACACTCTGGTTAATTGTACCACGATTTCACGAACATCTTGCACATTATTCTTAATATTACAAAATAGCAAAGTAACGTACGTTGCAAATATTTGTATTTGAACATCGAAAACAAACCGACGAATTGTTTGAACACCATTATTCACACGCTGTATTCAACCAGTGAATTATTATTATGTATGATTAAAATTCAATTGAAAAATAATAACCGAGTCGTTCGAAATTTGTTTTTTCTTTTGGTAAATGTAATTTGTTTATAAATATAGAATTTAATAATTTGTAAATTTAATACTGGTTAGTTTATTATATTTGATTAGTAGTTTAGTTGCGTCCACTAAACACCACTTGTGTAAATGTTCATGTTACCACGCTGTGGCAACAGATGATATTTATTACGTTAATTAGCAACAGATTTTCACTGATCACTTTATTAAATCTATAAATCTATAAATACTTTATTAAATCTTTATTATCTATAAATACTCTATTAAATCTTTATTAAATCTATAAATTTAACGTTTCACTGATTTCACTTTATTAAATCTATAAACTGAACTATTCTTTGCCATCAATTGGAAAAGTTTCTTCTTTCTTAAATTTGATGGTACTTGCGAACGCAATTAAATCATATAATAATGTCACAGGAGAATGTAGCGCTATCTCTTTTTTTCTAATAAAGAAAGAAGGCAAATAATTTCGAACTGATGGCAGAATGTAAAATTAAATATTGCGACACTGTGGTAGATTTTAATGGTGAAATGATGACGAAGAGTGAACTTGACTGAACGATAGCGTGATCCAAGCTGAATCTGTACATACATATTGTTTACATTGGTGGTAGTTCGTTAATTTGATGTACCTATACAGGAAATTTATCAACACATACTGTTTGTGTTTGATATTTCCCGAATTCTTGTAAATTAAATACCTGGAATAATGTTATAATTTTATTTTTACTTTATCTTATATTTTAAGAAAAATTTATATTTTACATTCTTGTAGTTTATTTCGCTTTTATTTTAATTACCTTGCAAGAGATGATATGATCCTCTTATATTTTATCTCGCCTTTATTTTAATTAATTACCTTGCAAATAATGATACACTAATGATACAGTGACGAACAAAAAGAAGAAAGAAAAAAGAAAGTTCTAAAGGCAAATGGCGTTAAATAATTCAAAATTCCATAACGTGGACTCGTATTTACCAACAGCAATGAATGAACATACATCTCAGGATAGAATCTTAATAACAATTTTAATTTATTTGCTTTGTATATTATTTCCTTTTCGTACATTTTGTACATTTTAGTTGTGTTATTATTACTTTGCAAGTAATGATGTATTGCATGGAAATACTGTATAGTTTTCTCTTTTATGTTTTATTTACATTTGTTTGAATCACCTTGCCAGTACATTATTCGTGAACTTGATCAATTATTTGCTTAATAAAACTGAAATATGTTGTTACGTTAGTATACATTCTTATTCATAATTAAGATTTATCTCGATGCACATTTTCGCGCACGTTCTGTTTAAAAAAGGTGACGCGATGATAAGCAAGGCTTATCGGCCATGAATAAATGTTTTCATTTGAAATGGTGTAATTACGGTTTAACATTCTGTTTCACGATAGCTTGTGGAAGAACACTGAATCGTAATTAATAACGTCAATGCTTGTAAAAACAAATATACATTCTAAAACATAAAACATAATACGTTAAGTCACATGCGCTAAAACATTGAACATGAAACAAATTCTGTGCGATTAAAATTCCATCAATTTCTACGAGCAAACTGTAAAAAAAAAAAAAAGAAAAATTATTCAAGTTGAAATTCCCGGAAAATTTAGATACATGTGTGAATTTTATTTATATTCTCAAATCTTAAATTCGTTTCTTAAATTCAACAAACTTATATCACAGAAACGAAAATATCAATTTAACACGTTTGTTGCGTACGTTTCGAGTTCGAGTCGTCACGTATTTTTACGATAGTTAATCGTTATTTAATGATACATTAAATTTGGAAAAAATTTAATTCAAACTTAATTGAAAAGATTTGATTTCGATTGAATTGAGTTGAGTTGAATCCGATTGGAAAAATTTTATCAACTCTCAAGTGGATGGTTATAGTAATTTGCTTCATGTATACATGAATTTAGATGGAAATTAGTATTTCAAAATTAAGCAACGTAAAACAATGTAAAAGCTAGATTATTTAATTTAAACATTCTCGCTTGAATTTTCATTACTTGACACTTTGAGGCATAAATTTATATCAATAAAAGTTCCAAGTCGCACAGAAACTATATTTTAATACAAAATATATAAAAATAAGACTATGACAGATGTTAAACGTGAAAAAATTAGCAAAACTAGAAAGACAGATTAATAACACCTGTTGGGGAAATTCCTAATTAAATAAACGACGTAACATAAATCTTTGTATATTCAATTATTTTAATTTTTCAAGGTGGATGGAAAAATACTGCAACATATTGAGAAACGTATATATATATATATTTCAACTTGCTATGTCTCAAATAGTTAATTTTTACTATGCACTTTACTTACTATGTTTCAAATAGTGTAGTCACTTGAAATTTTACAATACAAAAATAGATTTCCCATGAGAATTTTAAAGTGTGAAAATTCGATCAACGATAAATATATATATATATCGTGCGAATTAAATAAATTAATAATATTTACTTAATTATAAAAATATCTATCTGAAAAATATCTATACTTTCATAAAATGAAAGGTAATAATGAAAATTCAGAACAAATAAAATAAATTTTATCGTTATCGGTGTTGATACTGTGATCTGAAACAATTAATTAACATAGTTAGGTAAAAATTTGTTGAATAATATAGTACTGAGTAATATAGTGAAAGTAGAACACAGGAAACTTGTGAGATATTTTATTCCAAATTTAATTAGCAACGATACGCGACTGTTATGCTTATATTGATAAAATTGGAAACCAATATGTAAACGTACATATATATTGGAGTTGCGAGATATGTGTTGTAAATATATATTCAGTAAAAGATTAATATTCGATCAGATCTCACTTTTGGATTTCTACCAAGTGAATATTTATTTTTGCTAATTATTCTTCCAAATATTTGATTCAAGGACCAATTTTATATTAGACTAGAGACCTCAGTAAACACTTCAGAATTCTTTCAGATTTTTTAA
Organism: Frieseomelitta varia; assembly: GCF_011392965.1. NCBI lineage: Eukaryota > Metazoa > Arthropoda > Insecta > Hymenoptera > Apidae > Frieseomelitta > Frieseomelitta varia. The sequence continues at coordinate 164,771 of NW_025109957.1, forward strand.
AAGTTAAAAACAGTAAAAAAATTAGCGGTAAACAGTAAAAATTAAAAATAGACCCAGATTGCCCACAGAAGGTGCGAAAAATGTAATTATTAAAAAATATGATTAAGATTAAGTATATATATATATATATATATATATATATAAGCCCATGTAACTGGTTATCGAAAGCCAAAAATTGTATTAAATGTCCTATAATAATTTCTATATATACATATAAATTTAGATTTGTCTCAAACATTATTACATACAATCATGACACTCGTATCTTATTATACTGTTAATGAAATTTCAAAATGTTTCGCGTAATATGCATAATATGTTTGTAAAACATTTCTACAAATATTTGATTATTATCCTTACTTGACATTGTATATAACTATATATAGTAACAAATTCAATAAAGATTGCGAAAGAATACATTTTCTGACACCGTGAAACGGAGTCACGTAAGTTAATATCGCGCATAAAAATGTAACGTGTTCACGATACGATTGTTTATTACGTATGAAAAGTACATAAATCGAGGGATTGTTGTAATTGATTGAGATTTTTGTATCGGTAACGAAGTGAACTGTAATCGACACGGAGTAATAGCGATCGTAAAAGAATATTTATTTTCGCGTTGTTTCTCGCTTTGGCGAAGTCAAATAAATTTAACAAATGATTAAATTAACAATTTGCTTTATCTCTCGATGTCTAGCAATTGTGAAAACCATGATATGAAATACACGGTTTTACAATTCGATTAAAAAATGAACATTGCAGTTGAAACATTATGACAAAATGCACATACGTATTTCCATAAAGCACATTTAGTTTCTTTTTTTTTTTGAGATGCAAATCTGTGATCCAATTATTCGTTCGATAATTGGCGTTCAATTATCTATCATTTAAAATCACATCGTATCGCTATCGCATTTCTGAAACCGTGCGAATTACCATAATTATAACGTACTTAAATACCGATTACGTTACATTACATTTGAACGTATGCTCAACTCAGTGAATAATCATACACAGTATCGACTAAACGATCTAATGAAAAAGTGACAAGAGACGAAATAATATTTAGCGTGTCACGATGAAACGTTCAACATTTATAGTTCTTCGTACTTTTAGTTTTCAATGTATACCAAAGCAGAAGAAAGAAATCAGGTTTGGATTGATTTTCAGACTTGGCATGAAACAAATAACGATTTGAAATAATGATTTATTTCGAGTAATCTATTATTGTTGTATTCAGCAATAACGTGGGAAAAGTCATTTAGCGTGAGATTCAAAAGTAATTTAGTGTGAAAAGATTATTTTCTAAATAATTTCTTATTTAAGTTCATTTGATTATTCGGTAATAAAGTAAAAAACAGATAATCTAACACGAGATTGTCTGAAATCTGTATTTGAGAATCAGGAATTAGGTGTCTGAACAAAAATTTAAATAACCAGAAATAATCCAGAAAAATTAATTTAATAATTATTATCGGAATCGCGATCATCTCATCGATTTTGAGCTTTGAATATATTGTCAAGATAATTATTTTGCACAATTTACACATGTTACCAAGATATTTACAAAATACTGTCGATATCATTTATATATAATTATGATGGCGTACGTCGTAACGAATAACAAAATATAAGCTAACCCGAACCTAAACACACATACACGCACAATATGCAAAAATCGGCCGTGGTTGCATATCGATCAACGCTAATGTTGACGGTATATATAGCAGTTAAACGAAACAAAAGATAAGAATTTTAAGGGTTCAGGTGAGATTGTAATTTGTCAATACTGACACATGTACTGTCAAGGATGCATAATTACAAGCAGAATTCATTATAGTGATAGCGACAGTTTTTGTCTTTTTTTTTTTTGCGAATATTTCGGAAACCAAAGCCGAACGATGACGACATTGAGCACAGGAAACAGTTGTTCAGAATCATGCTCCTGATAACATATTTCAAAGTCGTCGAATCCACGAAGTGATCATCATTTCGAATAATTATCAAAAAATTATTTAAAAAAAAAAAACAGCTAAATGAGACAATTATTATTCAGTTCACCATTTTCGAAAATTATTATTCAAATAATAAGCAAACCTGGTGTGAGCTCATACATTTCCAGATGGATATTTTTAGAAAAAAATATTCGAAAGACGAAAAGGGCAGTGAAACAGTTTTAATGAAAGCATTTGAGATCATCGGACTTTGAACAGATTTTTCTGCAAAGTAATATTTCCGATAACACCTATCTTCTGTCGTATTTTGTAATTTGATTTGAAGTTTTATTTCTCAAAAAATATACACTTTCCTTAAAAAGGAGCTAATTTTTAAAGAAATGAATTTTCATTTACAAAGCATTGATATTTATGTGCATAGATTGTTAAATACATTTGAAGAAACGATAATCTCTACAAATACTCGCAAATACACTTAAATCGCAAATTTTTATGCATTCATAAAAAATTTTCTACGAAACGTTTCGAAGAAAATTGTGCAGAGTGCACGTAACATGAAGAAATATATAAAATAATGCAGCGTTTCGTGTAACATTTAGAATACATATTATAATTCTTCGTCGAGACTCTGTTTCTTAAATTATTTTTAATTCTTGAAAATATGGATCTGCAAATGAACTGTACTTATTCTTTGTCCCATTAATTGTCAATTTTAATTCCGTTCTGAATTTTTGTCAGAATTTTTCTATTTTGTCTCGTTTAAATTTAATTTCAAGCTTTCAAACTAAATACTTGAAATACAAGAAATTATTTAGTGTATTCATACATCTCTCTGTACACAATACTGGATTATTTAAAGAAATAAAAATATCCGACGAACGCACTTGGCATTTTCGCGAAGTGTGGCTGAGATTTGGACATTATTTGAATAAAATATTTGACAAATGATTAAATAACACGTTCTATTTTGACTCTTATGTTTGATAGCCAAATAATGAAATAACATCCAGAAAAATCATTCGTTTGTTCAAACAAACTAACGCAGGAATATTTCAAGATAACAAGACGATATATTGTTTAAATAATCATTCTTCCAATATTTTATTCGATCGTAATTAATATTCGTCATTTTGCTCGAATAATCGAATTAACTAATAAATTATTTCGAAATCTCACCCCTAACAAAGTTACTTTATCCCTACGTTTCCAAAGTAACAACAATAAATTACTCAAAGTATCGATTCATTATTTCATTTTCTGTGGCTTTTCATTTTCAAATGAAATTTGCCTCAACTTACACGCATGCGAAACATTCTACGCGTCAATTCGATACGAGGCGAGGAAGCGAAAATTTTACGTGACTTTTGAAACAATTCGAGACGCACGCAGTACGTGATTTCTTCGCTGTTCGCAGTCCGGGTTCATGACAAACGTGATAAACGGAAGGAGAAGCAATGCTCATGTGTTAATTCCACGCTAATTTATCTTGTGTCGCGTTTACGACATTCATTTCGTGTTTCCAGAACGATCAGTTCTTTTCAGTTTTTTTTTAGTTTTCCTTCGACGTGGGTCACCGTGGACACCGAGCGCGTGAAAATGTTCGAGCAAAATGAAATTTCCAAAGATCGTGCAACTTTTTGGCGTAATTCTTGTCGTTTAATCGTTTGCTTCTGGCTGTCTTGAATTTCACAAGTTGTACACGTTCGCAATTTATTTCAAACAGTTTAATCCCTTAAGTGTTTACGTCGAGTATACTCGTCACGTAGAAAAAAATTTGCTTTTGCTATTTATTGTAAAATTTAGGTAAAAAAATTATTATTACAAATAATTTAGGTAAAAAAACTGTTATTACAAATAATTTAGGTAAAAAAATTGTTATTACAAATAATTTAGGTAGAAAAATTATTATTACAAATAATTTAGGTAAAAAAATTGTTATTACAAATAATTTAGGTAAAAAAATTATTATTACAAATAATTTAGGTAAAAAAATTGTTATTACAAATAATTTAGGTAAAAAAATTATTATTACAAATAATTTAGGTAAAAAAATTGTTATTACAAATAATTTAGGTAAAAAAATTGTTATTACAAATAATTTAGGTAAAAAAACTATTATTACAAATAATCTAGGTAAAAAAATTATTATTAAAAATAATTTAGGTAAAAGAATTATTATTACAAATATATATACATATATTTATAATTTTAGCACGATTTAAAATATTTCAAGGCAACGAAACAGAAAAATAAAATGAAACCAATCAAATTAAAAATTTCCCCTGAAGAAACACCAAACAAATTTATTCATTTTGTTATAATTTTAGACTCAATCTTACAGTAAGTGCATTTACTGTGTACTCGTCATCGCCTAAAAATAATTAAGCGCGCCAATGCTTGATTATTAAATAAATAATACGAAAACTTGAAAGAATTAAAATTAAAAATTTAAAAAAATAAAATGTTTAAGGGGTTAACTAATAAATTTCAATTTTCCTTATCTATTAAATCTGTCAATATAACATTTTAATTTTTTAATCCTTTTAAGAGTCAGTTAAACTTAATTACTTGGTAATGATGATCACATCGTGGATTTCGATGACTTTGAAATATATTACTTATCAGGAGCATGATTCTGAACAGTACTTTTCCCTATACTCATTATCGTCATCGTTCGGTTTTGTTTTACCGAAATAATGAATTCTACTTGTAATTATGCATCCGTGACAGTGTATGTCTCAGTATTGACAAATTACAATCCAACCTAAACCCAATTCTTATCTTTTGTTTTCGAGGAATATTATATGTATCGCCCAACATTAGTGTTAACTGATATGCAACTACGAAGAAATCAGTTGATTTTTGCATATCGTGTGCGTGTGCGTATGCGCTTGGATTTGTATTTATATTTTGTCATAATTACGTGTAGGTTCATTATAATGATATCGACAGTATTATGCGAATATCGGAGGCCGAGGGATGATAACATGTGCAGGGAGATATTGTTCAAAATAATCACTTTGTGACATTTAAATAATTTTTCCAAATACTTCCCAATCTATTCAGTTAAAAAAATTTTAATACTTATGACATTCGAGTAAGGTCGATTAAAATTAGTTCTCATGAACTTTAGAATGTCGATGATTTAAAATTTTAATATTTATGAATGTAGTATTTATATTATTTAGAAATTAATTCCTCACGGAAGGAATTCGTTTGTCTTTCGTACCCTTTAATAGGAGTTAATTCAACGTTGCTCAATTTCATAATTACATACGAACAAATTCAACGTGTAATCATTTATTAATTATGAAATAATATTGTTATATCCACCTAATTATTATCGCTAATGCAATTTAAATCTATCAAAGAATTATGAAAAAGACTCTAAATCATCCCTCATGAACCTCCGAATCTCGACGACTTGAATCGTTAATTGAAATTTCATTGAAATATTTTCACATTCGGATCCCGTATTAAAAACTGTGGATGCTACGTAAAACATTGTGGATGTGAATTTAAAATTCACAATTTCTGTCACTGTCAAATTCGCAAATGCAACAAGTGTCGAGTTCCACCAAAGTGGGATACTGCTTATTCGCAATACACTTACCTCTGCACTTCACCAACGAATTCATTAAATATCCCCTTGTTTTCCCACCTTTGAATTTTCTGTCCGAAGCGAAGGAACAACAAACACACACACAAAATCGCCAAAAAAAAAAAGAAGAAGAAGAAGAAGAAGAAAAGGAAACAACGATTGTCCTTCCGCGAGAGAACAGAATGAAGAAAAAGAAAGAAGGGTGAGAAGAAGGGAGAAACAAAGTGGGAGGGTAGGAGAAAGGTGGTTGCGCTCTATAAGTGATCTGAGCCCCTAGGACTCAAAAGAACAAAAGTTAGGAGACTGTAAGAAATCGAGAGTGTAACGTTGTTTCAGATGCACGCAGCGCACATGACTGCCGCGCGAACTACAATTCGCGGTAAAATCAGACGAACGTAAATGCCACCTGCGACGTGTATGCAAATCCCTACCTTGGTGGGGCGAAACAGGTTGTCGAAGCGAATCGCACGAGTTGTGAAGTAAAAAAAAAAAGAAAAAAAAGAGAATCACCTCCACCCGCGCTCGTCGTTGCGTTCTATTTTTTTTTTTTTAAATTCAGTCGGATTTCAAAGTAGTTTAATCCTGTCTTGGAAGCTGGAACGTAGTTTTCTTTCACTTGCCTTGTCATTTATCTGTTGCTAGAATGATGATTGTCCATTTATAGATGTACAATGTCGATTATCAAGGTGATGCAGAAATCATGGAAAATAGGAGTGATGTTTTAATAGTAGAAGGCTGGATGAGTGAAGTGTGAAATTTGGTGAGGTATAGAGGTATAGAGAAATTAAAGTGAAATAGAAAGAAGTTTATAATATACAGAAAGTTTACATAGGAAGTGAATATTATAGATAGCTATAATAATATTAAAGGAAGTTAATATTGTAGATAACTATAATATATATTTTATATATAGGAAGTTAATATTGTAGATAACTATAATATATAGTTTATATATAGGAAGTTAATATTGTAGATAACTATAATATATAGTTTATATATAGGAAGTTAATATTGTAGATAACTATAATATATAGTTTATATATAGGAAGTTAATATTGTAGATAACTATAATATATAGTTTATATATAGGAAGTTAATATTGTAGATAACTATAATATATAGTTTATATATAGGAAGTTAATATTATAGATAACTATAATGTTATATATAGTTTATATATAACAAGTTAATGTTATAGACAACTATAATATATATAGTTTATATATAGGAAGTTAATATTATAGATAATATATAGTTTATATATAGGAAGTTATAGATAATATACAGTTTATATATAGGAAGTTAATGTTATAGATAATATACAGTTTCTATATAGGAAGTTAATATTATAGATAATATATAGTTTATATATAGAAAGTTAACATTATAGATAATACATAGTTTATATATAGAAAGTTAATATTATAATATAACATAAAGGAAGTACATTATAATATAATGATTATATAATTAATGTACAAGAATACAAACAATTTAAAAAATAATACTTAAAAAATAATAATGTGGGTATTATAATAAAAAATAATACGTATGTAAATACATAAGGAATGATATGATATAGATTACAAATATTGGACATAATAATTGGAAATAATAATTTTTGTTACTCGAAAAATATATCCTTGTGAATTTTATAAAATTATTAGAATTGCTACCAGAGAAATTATAGCGCAAGGAATAGGAACAGAAATTTATAATACGAGTAAATAATATAAATGATATATATATAATACAATTTTGGAAATTTTTATTAATAATATAAATTGGTAAAAAATAAGAGCAAGCGTACAAAAAATATAAACATAATACAGTATATAATACATAAAATATAACACAATATTTTGAGATTTTTATCTCTGGAAGAACAGAAAGCTTTTAAAATTTCCAAAATTGTTATCTGTAAAGATGCGTCACTCTAAATCTGTGATTATGATTTGTTGTCTGATTACCATGCAATGAGAGAAGAAGCTTGTAATATAATAAGGCACACAAATTTTTATCTTTAAAATATTTTTCATCTTTGTAAATTTATAAAATTTAGAACCGGAAATCGTTGCACTTTTCTACGAAGCTTGAAACTTACGAATTGTTAATCAGTTTGTCATTAAACTCCATTTTTCAATATTGGGATTATAAAAGGAAATTCCAGGAATTCCAAAAATTGAAATATTTACAACTGGCATAGTCGAGGCATAACACGTTGGTTAATGTACTGTCTCGAAAATATTCCGAGAACGTTTCATTAATCTCAACAAGCGTTTCATTAAACTTCAATAAACACATAGGCACCCAAAAGGCATCAATAGTTAAAAATATACGGAGGGAAAATTCCATTTCTTTGTTTGACGATGACTGAACCTGTACCATTCCTTTCTTTCGCTGATACGGCGTGTATATGTTGCGTACACACCCCTAATCCTCCAACAATAAAGGCTGTTTACAAAGTAGATGGAAAAAGCCAAAATGAACAACGAAACCTCTGACGGTCGGATGTAAAATTTTCCCCACCGACTTTATTCTTTTCGTCCATATTAAAATTTCAGTTGTAGACGACAATATTTAATTAGTAACCTCTTTTGGAAAATAAGTGCTATTGTAATAATTATTGTATTTATTTTATTTATTTAAAAGATAATAATGTTTAACTAGCAACTTTTTCCGTGTAATAAATATTTTTATTCATTGCTTATAAATACTTTATTATATAATAAAGAAGTACTTTTATTTTATTACGTATTATATATAATATTACGCTTGTACACTACTGAAACTTTGATAATCATGTTCAAAATTCGAAGTTATAATTCATGAAAGTGTTATAAGTTTATTTCACTTAGAAAAGTGAAAAGTATTCCAAACATTTGATGTCGATTGAACAATATTATGGGTTCTGAATAAATTAATAATATTCAGAGTACGTTACGACTCTTGTTTCGAATAATTTCGAAGGTCTTCTCCTCTCAATCATTTACATTAAACAAAGGGAAAATGTTAAGAAAATATCTCCGAAATCATTTTACAATGGAAAGCAGAATGCAATTTGTAAAAATTGACGGAATAAGTATATAGATCTAACGTAGAAATTGTGTGTCATAACAATAATTTATATTGTTCTTTCAATGCTAGAACAACCGATATCTAAAGTTTCGTACGAGAGAAATGAAAGACAAAGAAAAAAAATTGATAATAAGCTTTATATATGTATATATTTCATGTATTTTATAGAAAGAATTTTTATAATTTGTATACTTTATAAAATAAATCATTCAAAAAATTCACCATTGTAAATAATTTATCATATTACCGCCAAGCAATGATTTATCATAGCATTACAAATACTATTATAAATATTATTCATAATATTTATAATATTAATACTATTATAAATATTATTCATAATATTTATAATATTAATACTATTATAAATATTATTCATAATACTTATAATACTATTATAAATATTATTATATTTATAAGTATAATATATATATTATATATATTATATACTATTATAAATATTATTATTATACTATAAATATTATTATTATATTATGATACTTATAATACTATTATAAATATTATTATAAATATTATTCATAATATTTATAATACTATTATAAATATTATGAATTTCACACATAAATAAATTTATGAAATCTCTTTAAATTTCGCAAAATTATCATTAAATTATTTAAATTTCATAAAGCCTGTTGGAACACATCAATAACAAAGAATATGAAACAAATCCTTCGAATGAATGAATTGAATTTGGTAATGTAAACTGATTGAAAAGAATTGCCTTGTACTTGCGAAAAACTACGAATTTGAATACTTTGGTAGTTCTGACGTTGATTGATGCTTCGAAGGTGTTTTAGATTAACATTGGTAATTATATTAGTGTTTTCTAAAGTCATCGTCATGCTTTCAGAGTCACGAAGCTGGATCGCAAACATTGTCAAACCTGAATCGACCAAGGACAACATCCATGCAGCGACCTGAGAAAGCAGGACCTGTTTTCAGCCAGACAGGACACGCCAAACTTTGCGACGTTTGGAAAAAAAGATCCAGAACCTGCGTTCACAATCCTGAGGTCAATTCACCCGATTGGATCTGCGGGTATGTACATACATATGTATTTGATGTGCCACAACACTGGCGCAGAATTCGAGGTTGGTTGTGAATTCCTAAGCGACTCTATTTAGGATTGAATCGAGGCATTAAAAAGAGTATTAAATATTTTGTCATATTAACCCTTTTTTTTTTTTTTGTCAGAAATATAATAATAATTTTAGAGAGTTATAATAATAATTAAAGAACATTAAATATTTTGTCATATTAACCCTTTTTTTTCTCAGAAATATAATAATAATTTTAGAGAGTTATAATAATAATTGAAGAACATTAAATATTTTGTCATATTAACCCTTTTTTTTCTCAGAAATATAATAATAATTTTAATACAACCTATTTTAATGCAACCAAGTGTGAAAAAAGATTTAAATATGGAATATTTTTGAACGATTGGTCTTTTGTAGTGGGACCATATAAGTGTATTGATATGCTTCAGAGAAAATTATATATGTAATTATGTAAGGATAAGTTTATTTATTGCACATGTTGGTTTTATTGAACTCACACGGTTTTAGTATATTTTCGTAGGAACATGTCTTTTTTTTTTTACGGCCTTCCATGTGAAAAATTATTTTTGTTCTAGAATTAATTTGTTCTTAATTTTATTTCAAGTTAAATAGACTCTATCGTACGAATTAAATTTGTACTAAATGGATTATATTAAGATTAATCGTCTCTTTTTTCTTCTCCAACTTCAATAGTCGGAGTTTAATTTATTGTAAGACAATCTTCTCTAAACTAGAAACATACCTCTCTCTTGTTAAATCGACAATTTAAAAAATAGGTGACTTTCTGTCAGTTTTTGAAGATATTAATCATCCGTTTTTTTAAATTATTTAGCAAGAGAGTGGTAATAATTAGAAATGCAAAGATATTCTTTCTCTAATTTAGAGAAGATTGTCTTACAACAATTCGACTATAGTTAGAGAAGGGGAACGGAAACGATTAGTCGCGAGGATACAGTTAATATTTCTTTATACAAATGATTGAATAAATTTTCGTAGGATTATATAAATTCTTTGATTCATGGTCAGCGACGCAAAACACGCTCTGAATTGCATCAGTAAAAATAATAAATATGAATGATTTCTAGTGAACGTGCGAAAGGTATCGGTAGTTTTCGAAAGCATTAAACAAGAGACAAGCCCGTGTTTCAATTTCATTGCTTGAGGCACTTTTAAGCTAGTTTTTCTTTCAAACGAAACAGTTAAATGCGAATTTACTGCTACGTATGCTCGTTAAAATGTAGTGATAAGAAGTTGCCGAAAATAAAACATTCAGTGCACGACAGAAAGAGGATCGAGGCAAAAAAGCAAAAAGAAAAGAACTACGCTTGAATAGTAAACGCAAAAGTTTTTGGTACGTCATTTGAAATGATTGAACGATGATCTTGATGAATTGCTAAGGATAGAATATCTTTAAAACAACTTTATAATATAATTTTATGAATATGTTATCTGTGTTACTGAAATATACATGTCGCTGAAACATAGTTATGTGAGACAACTCGTTTATTATTGATCCTACAAAGAAAATTTTTTCAATTTTGAAGCTTTAAACGAACTACGTTGCATTTCGAGAGACAGATGAATGCAATTCAATTTTCTTTCATCTTCGACAACTGTTTCTGTAATAACTCCATGTACTCCTGGAATGGTCGAATTCCGTATTTGCCGAATTTAAAATTAAAATTAAAATTAAAATCAAAATCAAAATTAAAATTAAAATTAAAATAAAAATTAAAATAAAAATAAAAATTAAAATTAAAATTAAAATTAAAATTAAAATTAAAATTAAAATTAAAATTAAAATTAAAATTAAAATTAAATTAATTGAAATTAATCTCAGGTAAATTAAAAGCTGTTTACCAATGTATAATAACACATTAAAAAAAAAAAATTACGCTAGTCTCATTTAGAGCAGTTCGTTCATTCAATATTACATTGATATTTCAGAAAAAATAGGATATAAAAGAAATCAAATTGCATCCATCTGATGAGTCTCTTCCAATGCAGTAGTGCTTTGTTTAAAACTTGTAATAATTCATTTAGGAAGTGCATAAAAAAAGAAATTCACTTTTTGACTACTACAATCAATAAGCAAGGAATTATTTTAGGACATAGTTTTTATCAATTCATTTTCATTAATATATATAGTTAATATATATAATTAATATATATATTAATAATATAGTTAATACATAATTGAGAATATTCATTTTCATTAATAACATAGTTTTTATTAATTCGTCCTGTATGTATAAAAATATCTTCTGTGGTAACTGTTTACTTTTGTGGGTTAGATACACTAGATTATCTAACAACACTTTGATATTATTCAACCTTGATATTATCTAACTGTTTGAAAAAAAGGGGAAAAAAGTTGCAGAAACTGATTGAAATCTGGAATGAATTAGCATGATTAATTATTATTGAACGAGGTGTAGATATACGAATGCGAAGAAAATAATTCATATAAATTGAAAGGAAATGTATACACAGTCTAAAACGCATGTAACTATTCGTACACTATTATTTCTTGTTATTTGCATGTTAAAATGGTCGCATCATCAGTTCGATTTGTTCGCGAAGAAAAAAATAACAATCTAAAGAACACTACGAAGATAATATATTATTTAACTCATCATTTCTGAAGTAAATTTCAAGCCTTATGTTGTATAACATAAACATCCAATTGAAAAATCACACCGATTCTCGTCTCTAAGTTCCAAAAATAGTTTATGGAAAACAGAACTTTCAAAGATCGTTTCGGTAATGCAGTCTGTAAAATTCCACTCACAGAAGTGACTAGACACCTATTAGCTTTCAACATAATGATCGTGAACATTGAATTACGATAAATTCATAATTCACGACACTTACAATAATATGCACAATCAATGAATGTCAATTTTATTTTTTAATCTAACATGATCTAACATGATTTTTTAATTATTGGTTAATAACAATCGAATTAAGTGGCAGTTAAACTAATTCCTGCTCACTAACTCGTAACATGAGTTAATAATACGTTTCATTACAGATGACACACTTCACACAATCTATCGATAACCCGTTATGTCTAGTTAATCGAGTTGATCGTCCAATTTCAGAAATTTACTTCGGAAATACGCAGGAATACATGGAAATAAAAAAAGGACCAATGTTTGCACGTGACCTTACGTTAATTAGAATTACGAAATCTGATTTTTTATAGAGTTTACGATCATTAGGTGGATTTGTATAAGTCTTAAAATAATCAAACTCTTAAAAATTTAATAATTAAATTAATATTAAATTAATCATATTAAATAATCAAATTCTTAAAAATTTTGTTTTCCAGTTGTCGTATTTCCTTTTCTTTCATTTTATTTTATGTTAGAGACCAATCAATTCTTGTTCGAAACATTTCTTTCCATCTGTAACTGTTTCCAAGATAGTTTTTAAGGACTCGAACTCTGGAGGATGGTTCATCCCTTAAATTTGAGTTACTGCAGCTGAAAAAAGAATATGTATCTACTATTTTTGATTCTTTCTCAAGCCCACAGAGTTTCATCCAAATTTCCAAATGGATCTCGTACTTCCTTATAACATATTTCTTTTAAAGTTAACAAAGAATAGATTGAAACTTGAGTAATAATAATATATAGGTATATGTACAATATTTAACTCTGATCGCGTAGCCTTGGCCCCTTAACGAAGACTGTATTGCTATGCAAGCAGAATGAGAGAGAAACTCATTCGTCAGGGGCAGTTTTTTTTTTGCTGCTGTTTCGACGGAACAAATGAAAGTGGCCCATTTATCCTTAAATCATTTTGATAAATTTAAAAATACTGGTAACTGATAACGTAATTTACCAATCCAATTAGTATAATAAACATTGTTTAGAAAATAACACGTTTCTGATGGCTATAAATGGACTTAAGCCACTTTCAAAACAGTTTTAATTTTTAAGAAGGCACTAGTTCCATGAAAAAAATAAAATTTCCTCAAAATAAAAAAAATATTACAACTTTATGTTATAAAATTAAAAAAATATCAAATTTTTATTCACTATTAAAGAAATGTTACGTTCAAATGATACTTCATAATTTATAATTCATTCTTCCCCAATTTGTGTATGCGAGGGGTATTCAAAATAATTATAGTGTACAGGTGGTGTATAGTATAATAAATCCATTATATTGTATTTTAGTACTGCGATTGGTCTTACATTTTTGTACAAAATTCAACATTATTAAAGTTTCTTAAATTATCAATTTCAATATAAAGTTAATTTAATTATCTTACGAAAATTCATCAAAATAAGAATAGCTCTTTTGCAAAAAGGAAATGATGCATTATTCTTTCTTTTGTCATAAAGAAAAGGAGAGAACTTAATATAGCGATACAATAAATACAATAAATGGTTTAACGATATGTACATTCTTGCTCTTGACCTCTTGTTTTTCTTTCTTAAAGTTATACATGTATGATAAATTCAGAAAACTCCAGCTTACTTCGTATCATTCGCCATTAAACACTGTTGATTCTACACGTAAACATTATACATACATACATATATACACTGTTGATTCTACACGTAAACATTATACATACATACATATATATCTGGAATTAATTTCTAGTCATTTCTCACAGATAAACCAAGATCACGTACGCTTTCTTAGTATCTCCCTACTCTTTAAATATTTCTCCGACGCTTTTTTCGTTATTGCACAAATGAGTAACTGAATTACGTTTACGAAGTGCAATATATTTAAAACCAAGATTGATTATTTAATTAAATTTATGTAATTATATTTAAAAGTAAGATTGTATATTTATTCAATTATATTAAGTAAATTTATTTAATTATATTTAAAAGTAAGATTACATATTTATTTAATTATATTTAAAAGTAAGATTATATATTTATTTAATTATACATTGAATAAGTTTATTTAATTATATTTAAAAGTAAGATTGATTATTTATTAGATGAATAGAACAAATATAATTCAATTAAATTTCTATTGATAATAATTGATTTAATGAAATATTCTAATCATCTAGAAAGTCTTTGTTTCTATTTTACTGTAAGAATTCTTATTCTTACTGAATATTAGACTGCGGATTTTTGTTTTTGCATAATCCTGAGAATATATATTTGGAAAAACTGAACATTGAAAATGCTACACATTGAGTAGTCTTGTAACTTCAGAATCTTCTATAAACGCATAAAATTATAATAAACAATTTGTACAAGTCGAAGACAAGTTAGAAATTTTTTCTCTATGTGTATCTTTCGCGAGTGATGCATTTACTCATGTGTTATTAAACGCCAGCATCCATTTAAATTTACTGTCTGAATCTAAAATGTTGAAACATTAATCATTTACGTTTCAAAAATGAAATTTTCAATACATTTGTATTTCACTTTCCTCGACTTGTGTTTCAGGATATAAAATAAATATTATTCCGTTGATATATCATATCACTATGAGTTTAATGAAATTTATTCTAGTTATTGGAAACGTAAATTTTTAATTTACATGCGCATAACCTTCTGCGTTAGAAGCGACGAATCAAATAATTTTAAATAGCAAAAAATTTGGATAATGAACGAAATAATTTTATACGTTTAATAATTTTTTGATCGAAGACGATCAAAGACTCGAAATATATTTATGCCTTAGAACTACAACAAATGTTTAAATTGATCGACATACAAAGGTCAACTTAAAACGCATTAGATGTGCTATCTGTAGTTTTTCTGACTCTACAATCTGTGTCAATGTGTGAATTATCCAGTTTTATATAATCACTGACTCACATTATCAAAACTTTTACTCTTAATATTCTTTCGCAATTAGCATTCCATAATTTAGTCTAATGAGATCGATTTTAATACTTGTAAATTGGCGATTATTAATTTGAATATTAAGTGAGGTTTGAATATTCAAATTAAATGTATACAAAATTCTAGTTTATAACAGTTTTGTTGAATTAACGTATATCTTTCATATTATGTTTTTATTATTTCAAATATTATATTGCATGTATCTTTTGTTATTATGTTTTTATATTGTGTTAAAGATTATTTATGTATTTATGCATGTATTCTTAACATATTTAAAACTATTTATATATTTATAAATTTCACTTATTCGATGGATATCAAAAGAATTTTTCTTTTAATTTCTACGCGCTTTACGTGAAAATTCCTCAAACAGCATGATTAAATCTAAATTCAGGAATTTAAAATTTATACTCAGATAACGAGCGAAACCACGTTAGTTTATAAAATATAAATTTTCAACTTCGTTACTATTTTTCACTCAACTTCTACTAAATAAAGCAGTTGCTTTAATATGATACTCAATCTAATAACATCATTATAAACTGCAAATCTTTACATAAGAGTTGCACAAAGACAGAACTTTGATAGAAAATTGTCACACATCGGGTCTTCTAAGAATCTTCATAAAAGACTGTACTTTAAACATTTTATAATTTCCTTCCACGCTCTATGCACTCTGTGCAATTTTGCATTTTAAGATTTTCTACGTAAATGCACAAAAACCCACGGTCAATTAAAAATATCTTTCTTCTATGTTCAATTACAAAATATTTCTTGTTGTTCAATTTATTTATAAAACACATTATTTCTTCGGGTAATAGTATGTAGCGTAGATTACGCGCATAGATATTGAGATGCAGTGTGCTGGCGCAATTTGTTTCATAGGCGAGGCGCCAACTAGGTCGAATAGTTCAACTTTAACTTAACATCTAGGGAACCTCGTGGTTTCTGGCTCAACAGTCTAGTCCGTGCAGTTTGGAAAATGTATGATTCCAATCGGAAAAACAACGTTCATTGTGTAAAATAACTGAGGAGGTGTTATTTTCAAGTTCTCTCGAAATTCGCACTGTCGTTCAATCATAAAAAAAAAAATTCTTTCCTGTTAAGAAGTATGCGTGTATGTGTGTAAAAATTAGCGTAGAATTTCACCTTCAAACAGCTTCAAACTAATTTAGCAATAGATCATGTAGTATGTGCAAGAAACGAATCAATTTTTCAAGAAGCTACGCGAAACGTGAGAGGAGAAGAAAATAAAATTAAAATTACAATAATGAAATTAATAATTAGATGGTAACAAACGAGTTGTCAGGTTCTCAGTTGTAATTCGAAGGACGAGAGAAAACATTTGTTTCATAGAGAATTTTTAAAAGATCATAGGTGTCAGTCTAACTGATTTATTAACATATTTGGAAACACATCTGTTCACGAGACAAATTGCAAAATCATTAGCGGTGTGGAGGTTTACAAAAAGGAGACATGGATTAACAAAATTTGAAAAATGCTAAAATTATATAATCCTAATTGCTAATCATTTTCATGTACTATGACAATTTATACTATTTTCGAGAGGAAAGATCTCTTCACTTTGTCATTTACTGCATTGTGTAAATATATAAAAATATCCTCGAACGAAATAAACAATAAACTTAATTTGGACGCAGTTTGGGAGTGGAGGATTTATTTATTTTACGATATTGTTTTTACAAAATTCTAGCAGTTCGGATATCTAGTTTTACACTTAAGCGACAAACGCGTAAATTTTATAATCAGCTTTGTTAAGCATTCACATTTTCAACGAATGAATCGTTAAAAAGTGGTGTCCTGCAACGATTAAAATATATTGCACGACCTTTTCCCTCGACGCAATAAAAATTTAAAAAATACAAACGTACGAACATTTTCTACGCGTCTGCGCGTGCATGTAATTAATTATCCACCTTTTTCTCCGTATTACCAACATAAAATAAAAGAAAGTACGAGACGCAAGAAGACTTATCCCTTCCGCCATCTCGTTACTCCGACGAATCTCGCGATTTAGAAAATTATTATGTTATCGTTCGCCTCGTACAAACAACTGACGCGTTTCACCAACGATCGACGATCGACGAACAAAGCACGTTTCACATAAGAGAGGCGTGTCCCCTTTCTCGACCCCGTGGTGCATTAAACAAGCCACAGATAAGGATAATCAGTGAACGACGTTGAAGTCGCTCGTTTCTCGTTGGAACGACGCCAGTATGCGTCTGTGACGAAACGAAATGCGTTGTATTCCGCCTAGGATGCCTCGTCGATAAATCATTGCTTGCTGCTTGATTAATATCCAATGCAGATATGTATATGATTTTAGCTTGCTCGAATTGCGCAACAGTTCCGACGCTCCTCCGTGTTTTGCTGTTTGTGTTGTTGCACGTTGTGCACGTCTTCTTTGCGTTCGATCTAAAATCGATGAAAATCGAAGATCTCCCATTGATCTGATATATTTGTTACATGTCAAAATCGAAGATTTCTCATTGAGAAGTTTTTCTCATTAATTTGATATATTTGTTATTGTTCATTTGCAATGTTTTTCTCTCCCGTTCTCCTTCTCGCAGGCGTAGCGAGAACATGTCGTGGTAATATATTTAATATATTATTTATTATTATTATTATTTATTATTATTATTATATATTATATTTATTTATATGTATATATTTATTATTATTATATATTATATTTATTTATATATATATTTATTATTATTATATATTATATTTAATATATTAATTCGAGAGATACTGTTTTTTATTTGACACTGTCTAAATGACGAGTTGTTCACCAACAGTAGTCCAGATGTGCAAGATTACAAAGTAAAGAGTTTCGATACGTTCATGTACGTTTCGAGCAGATTCTTTGACGTACATATATTTGATATTTTTGTTAAATGCAATGAACAGTTCTGTCCAGTGAAGTAAAGTTTAAATAATTAACCTTTCAAGTGCTTAAAATTACCAAAAATCGAAACTTTAATACACACTGAACAGGATGTATAATAAATTAGGAATGCAACTCGTCTTTGAATATATGTATATCCAGTATATTTTATTTCCTCTATGAATCTTTAATGAGTAAATTAATTATTATTTCTACTTTAAGCATCTATTCTAGCACGATACTTTAAAGTTTAAACACTCAAAAGGTTGAATAATGCATTATTTCATTTGCTTCTATAGTGTTGGGTAAAATAAGAAATCAAAGTGTTGACAAAGATTATTTTCTTTCCATATATGCTTTTTGATATATTTACTCAGTATATTGCAACATATTATTTCTCTAGGAATTTTTAATAATAATAAATTTATTATTTTCACAATTCAATAGTTGTTTCGTCATCTAAAGAATTTTAAAATATTAATATTTTAAAATACTATATTAATTTATTATATTATATTAATATGTTATTAATATTTTTTAAAATATATTATAATATATTTTAAAATATTACATTAATTTATTATATCATATTAATATGTTATTAATATTTTTTAAAATATATTATAATTAATTTATAATATATTTTAAAAAATATTTATATAATTATTTTAAAATATTAATTTATTATATTATATTAATATTTTAAAATATTATTACAATACAAACAAATCGTATTTTAAAATATAATTTTAATAATAATATAAATAAAATATAATTTTAATAGTAATATAAATAAAATATATAAGAATAATAAATAATATTTTAAAATATTATTACAATACAAACAAACCATATTAATATCAAATATCAATTCATTGGACGTATTGCACAAAAAGTCGATCTATTTCTTGCGTCTATTGTTGTACTCACTTGTGATCAACTTGTGATCTATACGTCGTATATGATTTTTGGCAGCTAATATAAATCTACTTAAAAAATAAGACTTTTTTTTTTAGGAGAACTATATATCGGGCTTGGATATTATTTAAAATATATATTTCAAAAATGATGAATTAATATTGTTATTATATATTTAGCTCGACGTTATTTGTTATATTCGTTAGTTTATTTAAATAATTATTCCATTACTTGGCTATTGAACAAGATACGGAAATAATTTATTGGAATCTGAAATAATTCATTAATTCAAACTCTTATTTTATTCCAAATGAATGTTTTCAAGCCTTTTATGTATAAAAAAAGAGAGAAAAAATTCATAGATTTCCTTCCTGGATGATCTCAGACTTTTAAGCAACGCTTAATTTCGACACAGAATTATACATGCACAGGGCTATATATATATGTTACAATAAAATATCGTAAAGTAATCAAAAAAAAAATTCTTATCCGAAAGCGGAATATGAATTTTATTCAACATTGACATTTCGATAAATAGCGCTAAATATCGATAATCATAAGCGTTTAATTTATAATTTCATAAGTGCAAAGATTAAAGATCATACTTCCTTCTCTGTGGAAATTAATAATTGTTGCATTAGATGAGTCTAACG
The DNA here is from genome assembly GCF_011392965.1 of Frieseomelitta varia. Classification (NCBI taxonomy): domain Eukaryota; kingdom Metazoa; phylum Arthropoda; class Insecta; order Hymenoptera; family Apidae; genus Frieseomelitta; species Frieseomelitta varia. The sequence continues at coordinate 184,806 of NW_025109957.1, forward strand.
TATTTTCCAGAGAAGTTGTCAAATAGAGGAAATAGGTATGTGTATCTGCAAATATTTTCCTCCTTTTGATCATAAAAACGACGTAGTTTGCAATGTTCGTCAACGACGATATTACATCAGCAAAACATAGTCCAGATTTTTGAACGACATCATTGTGCATCTTTTTTCAAATATATTTTTTATTGTATGTTAGTCACTGCATCAATCTATACCAATTAATGCCAGTTTACTGCATTAATTAAGCATAGTAATTTAAGCCATTGCATTTAAATGCGTAAATTATACACTATATTACCACGAACTGCAAACTATGAATAGTATGATATATGATATATATAATAGAATAGTATAATAGAAAGGTGGGATATAATAGTGTGATATATATATGAATAGTATAATAGAAAGATGGGAAAATTTTCAAAAAATTCTCGCCTCGAAATCGAATCTGTAAAGATGTATTAAACGTATTGTGAAAACGAAAAAATTTTTTTTTCTTACATCTCGTACTATTAACTAAACGATAAAAAATGCTGTTGATGTCACTTCACTTGCCATAATCCTCTCTTAGGAAGAGGTCAGGATTAAAATAAATCTGTCAGATGAAACGAACTATGTCTCAATCTAATCTCAACTTATATTCATTTAATCTTGATTTGCTATAGAAATTTACCGTAAAAATTACCATAAAAAAATCTCACAAACTTTTATATTATAGTATATAAACTTTATACTATAGATATACATTTACTGTGTATATAATTTATATTGCATGCATTACATCTGTTACATTATTGTGTTGGTTATTAATATTAAAGATTGTAAGGATAATTAAATAGTATCAAATAACGCAAGGAGGAGTCTCAAAAATGCTCTATTGCTTTAGGATTGCTTGCTTTAGGATTGAAGTTCAAATTTACTGTTTCTCTCGCAGTTCACAAGCATCAATTCAACGTGATTTAAATCACAAGAACTTATGGAAGTAAAAAACAATGAGCCATTTTTACAATTACAACCCATATATTTTCCAACAGATCTAAACATCATGTGACTTATTTTTTCAGTCAATTCACTGCCAGAAATTTATCGAGGAAGAAAAGAAAATTTCTCGCAGATCTTCTAAAACTTCCCTAACGTTGTTTCCATCGTTATACTCCATGTATATTTCAAAAGATCTAAGCATCCTGTGTCACGATATTTTCGTGAATAATTAAGACTTTCTAAAGAGAATTTTACGAAATTTCGTTTACTGCAACTTTCCTAATATCACGTTCTTTCTGACTCACCTAATTACAACTCGTAAAATATATTTCCCAAGCAATTCTCGTAGAATTCAATTTCTAATTCTGTACCAGTTAGGATTTTCTTGGAGGAAAGCGAAGAAAGAAAAAAATCGCGAGATATGTTTTCTAAAACTTCTTCATAAAATTGGATAACTTTCCAACTGTGTACGTCTACAACTTCTTTATTTTTCTGACTCATTAAAACGTCTCTGATGAATTCTTAAAGCTTCCAAAAAAAGAAAGAAAGAAGAAAGAAGAAAAATAAAGAAACATCGATACAATGATGATGAATCGAACGATGAATTCCTCTCTCGACGGAGAGATGAACTGTTCGTTCCAGGGTGGAGATCGACCCAGAACGACCCCATGACGATCGCTCTAAGAGACGAGTAAGTACCACGGACCAGTGGCCAATGAGAGTGTCGGGCAGGGGCCTCGCTATCTAGAATCACTTGTTGGCCGATAGAGCTCGTCTTCGTATATAGTTGCAGTTGAAAAGCGAGGATCAGCCAGAGGCGCACTCGAGGCGCCACGAACACGAGAGCTGCGTTCGAACAGGAACGGAAGCTAGCCAAGGTGGCTGAAATCGGTGGACATCGACCAGACCGAGTCACCAACATTTTCCCTTCGATCCTCCTCGTCGTACGATTGTGAGTACCTTCTCTCTGATTTATCCTTGAATTTTAAACGCCATCATCTCGATTTCTTTTCCACCTATCGATTCCGGTTCAGTTGATTCGTGATTGGCCGAGAAAGCGGTTCGCGCGCTTTTTTTTTTCTTTCTGTAAAATCCTCCCTAATTGAAATCGATGAACGTTCCTAATTTCAGTATCATTCGTTGCACTGTTTATCACTGTGAGTGTTACGTGAGATTAGAAGACGTTGATCTCGTTTCAATTTCACTTGATCGTCCGATTTTTTGCGAGCAAGTGAAACAGAGAGCCGTTGCGTGTTTGTGATTGATATGCGTGTTATTTGTTAAATCGCGTGTCTGACCTGTATCTCGAAGGAAAACAAATATTTTATCGTTCTTAGTTCATCTCGACGAGGCTAAATTAGACTGTGGATTTTTATGCGTTTGTAGGAAATTTAAGAATGGAAAATTGAACAGAACGCTTATAATACAGAGTGTAAATGTAGTATTACTCCATATAATATAATATAATTTATAATATAATATAATATAATATAATATAATATAATATAATATAATATAATTTATAATATAATATAATATAATATAATTCCATATAATGCATAATATTTTTAAATTAATTTTCTATTTTTTTTAAGTTTAAAAATATGAATTTACACAAAAATCTGCACTGTATACATTATTTAGAGTTGAAAATACGACAAATTGAATCTTTAGTTTAATTTCTATTTTCTTTTCTTTTTGTTCTCTTAATGTTTTTATTTAGTAAATCTCGAGTTTGTGAGAAAAGTTTTTCTCTTTAGTTTGAGACAGAAAAATTATTTTCTAAACAGGTATATATATATATATACACACTGGTAGATAACTGTGTTATTTGAGATGTATTGTTGGAAATTTGAGAGGAAAATGATCTTTGAATTAGAATTTTGTGCTAAACAAATTTATGCGCGGCAATGAGAATGCAAATATAAATTTTGCAGTGGTTGTAACAGGTGACCCAGATTCGTTAGTTATTTTTAAAAGGACAAATAAGAAGTGAGAAACGTTGATAATGGGATATTAAACAATGATAACATCTTCCATGTTGCTGTTCGACAGGACGACACTAATACAGTTGATCATACGAAATTCCACATTACAATAGAAACATTATTTGAATCGTTCAAACCGATTAAATTACTTTAATTATAATATACTTCGTAAATTAAAAAGTAGAGAAAGCATTGGCATTCATGATTATTTGATTTTTTTAACAAGTTCCTTTTTGACAAGTAAACTCATCCAGTTTATATTTAATATTTTATATTACACTTATATTTAATATTTCATTTATTTATTTCGTATTTTGTAAACATACATATATTTTGAAGAGTTGAGCACAACGATTACGTTCCTGAACGAATATTGAAAAATTCGCAAGAATTCGGTTTGGATTAGGTTCGTCTTTCGCGATGAAATACAACATCGTCAACAATTATCTTTATTAATGTGTTACAGTCTGTAAACTAAAATCTATAAATTATTGGCGCAAAGGAAAACTTCGCAACATTGGCTGAAGCGAAGATTTACGTCAGTTTAATATCAGAGTACAAACAATTATGAATAATACATGCGTATTTCAAAGTCAATTGAAGTTCACTGTCAGAACAGAAGACGTGTCGCCATCGAATGAATCACAATTGAAGCCAAAACTGTTGAACGAGACAGAGGTTCGAGAAAATGTTTTCCAATCACGTTTCTGCTTTTGTTTGCCTCGTTTTGTTTTCATCGTCGCGCGTCGCTCGCGTCTCTGAATTCTATTGTTAACCGCAATTACGATAGCTCGCAGATTGCAAGTTCTTATGCATTTCTGGGGAGACTCAAGAATCCAAGAATGCGAAAAATACAGAATACATAGAAAATATACACAAATGTATTTTCATTATATATATATAATCGTTGAAAAGTGTGATTAAAATGATAAAATAAAATGATTGAAATAAAAAGTTTAATATAGCAAGAGGCAAGCTTGACATATCAATCGTTTAATTTTTTTATATTAAAAAATAATACTTCACTTTCGAAAGCGTAATAAAAAAAAAAAAAAAAAAAGAAAAGAAGGAAATTATATAAAAATCCACAGTCCAGTAATTTTTGATTTTTGTAAAACTTTTTCTGTAACTTGATCATATCCCTGTCTGCTTAGAAAGTAGAACTTTCACACGTTTTCACGCTGAGAGATACGCGCTTTCGCGTTCATTTTCAAATCGAATATTCCCGCTGGAAATATGCATATTATACGTTTTTATCGAACGAGCAGAACTCGCGTTCAGTTCTGTGCTGCAAATAATAGGTGACGCATTCGTGACACTTTCTTGATCGTAGCTGTGCATGCTGTTATGCAACGGAACAATTTTAGAAAAGACCGAATTAGATTAGACATTTTAAAATACCTCGGATAATATCGTGCAGTTGCACGTATGACTATTTTAATAACTCATGTTATATCTATCACATCACATTGTAATTCATTTAATTATTATTATCTGTCGATGTTATGTTATATTATTTCTGTCATTATTTTTGAAAAATTCCAAAATCAGTGGCTCGAAATTTAAGTTTCTGCAAAGGTTTCTCTCGAAGAAACTGCAAACCACAATTTACATAGAACCTTAATTGAATTACGGAATATTTTAAGAACCCTAGCAAGAAAAAGGAATAATAATTGAAAAGATGAAGGCAAATGAAGAACATCGATAAAAAAATATTTTGACGTTCTTATCAAGCCAGCAACGAGAGGATTTTATTATTGATTCGATTTTAACGACCGATTGTTTACTGGTTTACGTGATAATGATAAAATTATGAATTGGCCACGTGATTTAAATGACGTGGAGGCAATAAACGTTAATAAACATTTTACGATAACGTTGACTATATACTGAATGAAACCGAATGAAAACAATGATGGAGTCGTATTAAAATTATCGACTCTTGCAGCAACGTCTCGATAATTGCCTATAATATTTTCGAACGATAATTTTGAACGATCGTAGAGCTTTTATCTAAAATTATTATCTGAATAATAAACGCATTGGTACACGACAATTTTCGCTTTTTGTCGCCGAAGTAAATCGTTAAAATAGCGAAATTTAAACCGTTCTAGTTACTAAAAATAACGCGGTTGGAAGTAAGGCAACGATAGACGATGAACATCTATACATACACGCGTGCAGGTTGCGGTATTTGTTGCGAAATGTTTAAACAGAAGTAGCGTATGTAACATTCGTTCCAAAGTAATTCGATTGCTTCCACGTATAAATTCAATTTGTCCGATTTATGGTTATTTCTGTCACGATGTGGTTCGTATCAAGTGGCCTCGTGATGAACCTGCCTAAATATAACACGATAAAACTATTTTTTTTTTTTGTTTAATGAAAAAACCTCGTTAATTTTGAAACTCTGATAAAGAAATATCTTCTGAAGGAATGAAGAAAAAAGAATTTACACGTGAATAGATTAAAGTCACACGAGTTTTACTTACTTTTGTTTACTTTTTTGCTGTATTTCTTATAATATAATTGATTTCTGTTTCTTTCAATGTTTTAATTTCATCGCATACTACGTGGCTTGCGAAATGATAGCGGCATTATATAGTGTCGTGTTAATGATGGCGAATGAGCAATAACAAAGCTGCCTGAGCTATTCGTGAAATTCTGTCACGTGTCAATTTTACAACGTAAAACGAGCGGAAAAACATCTTGCGACGGAGTGATGAATCTTCTTGATTGACTAATCGCTGCTATATCTGTTGAAGTTTCTTTTGAACTCGATCTATGATACATCGCCACCATTTGACCTTGCGAAGTGGTTATACACAGTGCACCTTACGTAATGTTCTTAAATGAAAACGTCGATACGATTCGTTCGATACGTAAAAATTTGTCATTCATTGAAAAGATACGGTCGTCACTGCAATACATTCTCGAGTGTTTTTTTCTAGCTAATTCTAGGAGTAAGTGGAAAATCTTGTATAAATTTATAGCGTAAAGATGTGTCGTACAACTAATTGAGTCACTCGGTACCTATATTGATGAACTTCACGAATTGAAATGCAGTGAAAATAATAAAAAATAATATAAAACAAAGTAAAATTTTAGAGTAAAGCTGACGATTATTATTAATCTCTTAAATAAATAATTGTTACTAATAAATAATAATGATTACTAATGTAATTATTACTATATTTTTGCACTAACGTGCAAAATCAAAGTTAATCTGTTTCAGTTCTGAGTGATTCAATTACAAGTCTATTTTGTGTAATTTCGAGACTTTATGAAACTATCTTGGAACCGGTTTGAAAAAATAAATATTTGATAGTGAAAGGACTTGAAACTTTTGAGATTAATCAGTAGCAACGATTTCTTCAATTTTAAAATATCAGTTTACAAAATTAGGTATCAAAGTATAAAATTTACAGAGTTAAATATAACATTTACAAAAATTAAGTATCAAACGATAAAAGTATGAGATACGAGTTTGACGTAATAACGCCATCATGAAAAAAATTAAATTCACACTGAGATGGAAAAATATAAGCCAATTCTCAGAATATTCGCGATATCTAAATTTTTGTTAACACACGTGGTTTTTCAAATTACTAAAATATTACGTTGACCTTGACACCATAATACCAACGTGATAAATGAAATTTACACTCAGGTGAAAATATATAAATCATGTCATGAAAGATGTTTTAATTTTGGTGGGCATACTATTTTAAATTACAAAATTATCTTTCTATTTCGTACTCAAATATATCTTTATTCAAATAATTTCTCAAAAATTTTCTAATCTTTGTATGTTAATTAACGTCACAAATACAAATTTCAGATTATTTTTCATTTTATTTGAATAACTAAGGACTACTCGAGTAAGAAATCACTTGAGTAATTTCACATCAAATAAAGTTACCTTCCTTCAAAATAATAACATTGAATTAAATTACAAATAAACTAAATTTTAACGAATTTTCGTCGTTTCGAATTATTTCTCGTTTTATACAAAATAAAGTTAGACGCGTTTCGCGTAGTTTTATTCAAACGATTTTACTTATCCTTGGAAGGTGTATTTCCGCTTTGAAAATGTTCGAATTGGTTCGGACACAAAAGAAATTCAATCTTGAATGCAAAGGCAAGAAACGGTAAAGATGCCGGCCGGTCGAGCGAGCACGTGATACACGCGTGACGGACAATCGTTCCGTACGATCTTCCTCGGTTTTCTTTGTCCCGTTCTCTCTACTCGCCGAGAGAAACGGCTAAGTTTGCTATTTCGTTCCGCACTGTTTGGCTTTTACTGGCTTTTATGACACGCCGCGAACGCAAGTGAGACAGCTAAAACAACCGTGTTCGTTTTCGTTCGAATTGTTGGCTAGATTACGTAACTTTATGAGAATTCATATTTTTGAGAATGCTCGAGAGTGTAAACTTATTTGAAAGGAATAGAAAAGAATTAAAGTTTTCGCGATTGAAATAAATTCAGAGATTTTTTTTAAATATTTTTAATTCGATAGGAATCTGCAATGTCTTTTTTTTACCATTAACATTACTAAATTCGAAATATATCATGGATTTGTAATATATCATTTCAAGCTTTTCAATTCTGTATTACAAATACGAAATTTCAATCTGAATAAAGTGTAAATCTTTAATCTTCGTTCAAAGTCATCATTAATATAAGGAAACTTGAAATATTTAAAAAAAAATCAAAAAAATTTCCGTATACTCGAAATAAATTTGAACGATTTTCTTTAAGTATTCTTATTATAGTATTTGTTATTAACAATAACTGAATTCAAAATATCTCGGAATTTAAAAAAAAAAAATAGAATTTTACTATAAATCGTACAATTGATTCGTTATTCATAATAAAAACACAATTCGTCATAATAATCAGTACAATTCAAAATTCATCGTTACGACCAGATCTTTAGATAATTCAAAAATCGCAAAGTTTCGTTTCTTCTAAACTGCGTTCGTGTTTGCATTAGTAAGTGATTTGAATCTTTCGAACAGATTTCGCGGGCTTTGTATAATCGGCGAAACGAGGAATCGAATCGAATTGTTGACACTGGAACAATGGAACGTTTCATTGTTGGTACGCATGAACGCGAACAGCGGTTCTATAGGGCGGGGCGCATGCGCTCTGCGGGAAGACGCTCTGGCGGGGTGGGGGAAGGGAGAATCTCACAGGGAGTCGAATTCGGGTAGTCGATCGTATAGGAAGTATACGTTTGCGACCGTTCGTTTGGTTCATTTACTTTACATACTTTCCGAAATCGACGTTTTTCACCTGTCAGTCGGTCACGTTCGATCGATCGTTTTCAGCAATCAGTTCGGCAATTACTTGGCCCACTGTTACGCACTGACGCGAACATTTCTCGCCACGCGTCCGAAAGTAAGCGTTATCGATCGCACGGAAGAGTAGTTGTTCCGTCGTTGTTCCGCGAATTTTTCAAAAAAGTTCATCGCGTCGTGGCTGCAGGCAGCCCGAGCATTCGAATTTTCGAACAACGAGGAAAGATGGGCGTGGATGTGTTCACCTTCCTGTACGAGAACTTGCGAGTTGAACGTTTCAAGAAGTCGTATTTGGGTAAGTCGTATGTACTTGTAATCACTCGCCATTGGCTTAGATATTGGAGCAATTGAAAATGATTCACATTGAAAGTGCAGAACCTAGTCTCGTGTCATACATCTAATTTTGATAATTTTAATTTAATTTTAACATAATTTTAGTTTAATTTAGTAAAAGTAGTTTTTAATAATTTTAATTTTAGTAGAAATCTACAAATGGTATGATATTTGAATATTTGAAAGATGTATGTATTTAAAAAACAGCGTCGTTTTAATTGGAGAATAAAATCACTGAGTACAATTCGATTTTATGCTAATAAATTGGAGTCATTCGATGAATGTCAATAAGAATTGATAGATCATCTTTTTTCATTGATATAAACAAATGTCATTATGTGTAATTTTAGGAACGGTATATTTGAAAGGTTGGCCAACACTGTCATAACTAAGAAAGTCTTACTAGATGATAAAATATAGCTTATCGGTTAATTGTCAATAACTTGTCTTTTTTTTTTATTCAGAGTATCTTCAATGAATTGTTTAAAAAGAAAACGTGTGCATTTAACTAGTTTGAGATTGTTAGAGATTGACATTTAATTAATAAATTTTCGCGTATTCAGATAATACAAGACAAATTTATTTACAAAAAAGAGGACTTCTGAAATACATATGAATAAGTTCAGCAGTTTACTGCATCTGTCACAACAAAATCAAAACAATTGTAATTTTGTCGACAAACATGTACAAATACCTAATTTAAAAAAAATTCAAATTACATTTCCATTATCATATGTAATGATCGCATTATATTCTGTTATTTACTGAATCTAGACACATTAAAATACGCTTGCAGATTTGTCACTAATCAGATTATTATTTAAAAATTATTTCTAGTCTTGATAATGATATAAAACATTCAATAACAATTTATATTTCTTTGCGCATGTTTACAAAGAGTCTGAAGAACATACATTATAAATATCACTGTTACGAAAAATTTCATTATCGATAACTAACATAGCTTACTTCGTCTGGAAATTATATTTCCATAATATATCTTTCCGGTCTTTATAATAATATTGAAATAACATATTTAATGTATATTTTTAGAAAGCTCTTGAAGAATATACATTTTTTAATTTCATTATCGATAACATTCGATCATTAATTTGTTATTCCGACACAGAAATCGAAATCTTAACAGTGTTTTGCCGAGATGATTCGAAAGGTCAGAGTTTCTGGAACGTCAGGCTCTATCTGCACTTGCTCCGAATTTCTAATCAATACTGCGACATCGAGCCTTTGATAACTCTGTTTTGACGTCACAATCAGAAGGTTAAATGTCACGCTTAAGAATATTGAAAAGACAAATGTGCACGTTCTCAGTAAAAATATAGCTTTCCCCCGTTATGATATTTTAAACACGAAGTTCAATATTATTGAAGCCTTGATTACTAGCACTAATTGGTTTACAATATATAACAAGATATTCTGCGTAGGAATCATTACTATCCAAACGATAATAATTAAAACAAATAGATTTTTGTCTAAATAAAAATCGGTATTAATTTCGACAAAAATACCTGTATCCTTTCGGTAATTATGAAAAAGGAAAATCTGATATAATACAAAGTTTTCTCATCTTTCTTTTCTTTTTAAGAATACACGTCACTAAAAAAGTGTAAGAATAATTTAAATAAAATTGAAAAATCAGATAAGAAGATTCGTATCTTTACTTTTCCAAATTATCCCAAGTGAAATTCAAGGAACGAAAATCGATTTATTCTTTTTCTGTAGTTTTGTGGTAAGGAGCAGCGAATCGAAGAAATGGAAAATTTATTATCGATAAGACAGGCCACGTAATACACGTATTTCTTTCGATTTTTAGCGAGTAATGTTGTTATCGCTATAGTTTCCCCTTTCTTTTTTTATCAGGATTAAATGTTAGTTATTAGATTATTTGAACGGAAAATATGCGAGATTTTTATGTTCGATTTATTGCTTTCATTTTCGTTGGACAGAATAAATTAAGCTTGAACAACGATGAATAGATTCAATTATACTGATATTAAATCGAATTTCCTCTTCGGAAGATTTATTCTGATATACCTATGTTATTTCAACTGAAAATTCTTTGTACATTTAAATATTGAAATCTTCAAAAAGTATGATATGATAAAGTAATAGTACATTGTTCGTAAAAACAAATTGCAGCATCTTGAAAACGAAATCGCACAATTTTTTGATTAATTAAGAATAGGTAACAAGAACAGATAACAGAAAAACAAATAAATAAGAGAGAATTTAAAGAAGATAAATTTCAAATTTCAATTCGATAAAAGTTAAGTGATTAATAACATAAATTGTTTTTTATTTTCTAAATTTTAATAGTCCAAAGCACATGTTTGATATCCAGATTCGTCCAGTTCCAATTTATAAGTGTTGCAATTGGAGCAGTGTAATGAAATTTTTGAAATAATGAGTGTAAACATTACAGAATAAATTATGGTTGTTAGAAATTGGTATTGGTAATTTGATGCAAGAGCAATAAAACGAAAGAGAACTAAATAACTCCTTTTTATGTAACAAATGCTGATTGAAACATCGTAAAATTTAACTTCATAAAATAGCACAGTGTGTTTTACATTAGAGTAATGTTTTCACACCAAATACCAAAATTTTGAATATTTTCTTAAAAAATATATTCTTAAATTTATTTAGAATATATTTCTTAAATTTAATTGATAAACTTTTCAACTGTAAACCTAATTTTCAAAATAAAATCCATTGTAACATTCATCTTTGTATTTGGTGAATTCACTATTTTTGTTTCGACTTTGTTTAAACAAATTGTTTCAAAGAGGAAAAATGTCAGGAAGAATAAATATAACGACTTCACGAATACACGCGAAAATTTTAACTCGCTTATCTTCAAGGATATTTTAACTGTTGAACATCAAATATGAGATGACAATATTTTCATAACAGCCTTGTTTTTGCCGTTGCCTTGTTGAATATAGTAACGTAAATTAAAAATGTAGAACATAAATTTCGTATATTTTCAAATGTCGGACATAAAATGTTCAATACGTTAGATATTTCATTTGTACGACTCAACATTTTGAATATTTTCAAGATTAAATAGTTCTGTTTTACTGTAGAATATTATTTTGTAAAATGATATTATAGTTGTGTGAATTTCTATTAAATTAATCGCTTTCTTATTTAATTGGAAATTTTCTTCATCGATAGCCCAATAAATTTGTCAATTTTCTTAATTGAACTTTATTGCTATAATCAATTGATGGACTTGCTCGTGACCCATACTCTTGAATTCAATTCTAATTGAGTCAATACCCTTTTATTTATAACTGTGCCCGTTTCATAGTTACATTGATCTAATAACACGCTCCTTATTTTTGATTTGAGTTATTTAAAAAATAGAAAAGAAAAAATGAGAATTGCCAATTCGGTATATCATGTAATGTTATATATCAGTAAAAAAGAAAATAAGGACTATTTTTTTCAACTGATTATTATTTTTTATCTTATGACGATCATTTGAATTTTCGAAATGTAAAGATAACATTTTTCTTGGATATACATATGTATAATGTACGTTCTTTTGTTCTATTATAGATATCGTGCATTATTATATTGATACACAAAATATATGCAAAGATAAGTTAACGAAATAAAATTTATTTTTACGTTCATGAAATAAATGGCACATTTCAGAATTTTGAAGGACAGTTTAAAAAAAAAGAAACCTAAATATTGGAACAAAAATAATTGATGCTTAATAATTTAAATTATTAAGTTATTAAATATTGTAATGTTATGTAATAATTAAATTTATTATAATATAAGACTTATTAAATATTTGATTCTATTGTATATTTGATATATATTTTAAACTTTTTTTTAGTAAATTAGATTTTCGGAGATGCTTTGAATGCAACTTTAAGAATAGTCTTTTTTTTCTATTAGATTCAACTATCATTTGTTGTATGCAAAGTTGCTTTCATTTCATTTTGATTGTCATTTTTACAAACATAATTTTTACAAAATTTCAAACTCTTATAAAAATATAAGAATAATCGAATATAATAAAAAATACTTATTTCACTATATTAGGAAACTTGTGATTCACAATTAATTGAAGTAATTTACTAAGTCTAGTAATTTAGTTTAATTGAAACAAATGAATTTGAAACATATATGTAGATCGTAATAATTCTTTTATTTCGATTAATATTATCTTCGTTTAAAGTTACCATTAAAAATCGGACATTTCACGTATAAAATATATAATATTGCATTTAAATTATCAAATATGGTATATATTGAAATAAATGTATTTGAAAACATATTCACAATAAAATATCGTACAAGAGAGAAATGTATCGAGACTGGAGAAAAATGGCAATAAGTAATCGTTGATTGCATGAAATAAATTATTTATCGGTTGTAACTGTTGTGTCCTACATCGATCTAGCGTTGAGCCTGCGCATTTCTCTACTTCCATTTTGTTACCTTGCCTATACGTATGTAAATATGCTGCGCAGGACAGAAATGCCAGAGTGAAAGTAGTGGAAAAGTACTGGACACTTGGAAGGGTCCTGTCTTGCTCACTATACAAAGAGATAGGGAACTCGAAGGGCAGCCCTTGGATAAAGATGGAAAAATCTAGCTTTGTTCTTAATTTGGGTCCAACCTAAGAAACCCTGGATTTTTGTTTTCCATCTTCCGTATGTACAGATGTTTCAGTGAATTTTCCACCGAAACTAAAAATTCTTTTTGAAATAACGACTCTAACTAGTTAAAGCTTGCATTTATAATATAATATTTATAAATTTTTATTTATAAATATTATGTTCCATGAAGCGATCACTCTGACAGTTCTGTTGTTAAATATGGAAAATGAAGAACAGTAAATTGATTTTGTGATATCTTATAGACCGGTGGAATTATATGTCTGGTAAGAAATATTCTAGAAATTTGCAATTCAAAAAAAAAAAAAAAAAACACTGTCGTAGATTGACATATACGTAGCACGTACGTTAACGCTGATCTAATCATAATGTATAATCGTTGATGATTCGAGTGCGAATGATTTCCGAAACTACACCTCTAACGTGAATGGAAAATTCGCAAATAAATTTCCAACTGATAAAACAAGAAACGTAGCACGCACGTACTTCAATTTTTCCCAATCCAAGTCGAAAGCCGTTATTTAATTCCGTGTCACCATCCAAAGATAATATCTTATTTAAGCTGTGATTATTTACGACACCGTTTTATCAAACGGAAATATCAATAAACAATTACGCCTGTGGAAAATCGGCGAACACGTCAGCCAGGCTTAAAACTCTTGACGACGCGCAATAACAGCGGCCACGTGAAAAATCTCTCTCCCTATCACGCAACCGAGATACCGAAAGTGTCTGAACTTTCAAATGTGCTCAATGTCCGCCGAAATTTACAAAACGTTTCCGATTATTATTAGATTTGCAACGTTTCTCAATAATACGCGGTATCGTGCAGCGTTTGGCAAACAGAAAAAAAAAAAAAAAAAGAAAAGAAATCATGCGAAGAATCGGCGAGCGATAAGTTGGAAACGCGCGCTGCGCTGGTGAGCTGGCATGCAGCGGCGCGGTGTCGCGGGGTGAGGGGCCCGGACGAGCACGTGCTCACCGAGTGATAGAAGTTTTTTTTCTTTGATCGAATAAGGTGACCCTATCCTGATAGTGGGGGTCCCGTAGCGAATGAACGGAGCTGGCGGAGAATCCGCTGGCGCTAATGAAACGAGGACGGAGAATCCACGTTGCAGGCATGGCGTTGCGTAGGAACGAGAAGAACAGAAAAATCGAGAAACTACGATTGAACAGGGAGAGAGGGAGCTGTGCAACGTACAGGTAGACGAAGAAGAAGAGCGCAGATGCAAGGGAGTGGGGGGTTATGTGTGTACTGTGCGTAAGGGGAATGGAAAGAATGGTGGGAGCTGGATGGGAATATGAAAATAAAAAAAACATGTGTGCGTGCATGCGTGTATGTGAAGAGAGAGAGAGAGAGAGAGAGAGAAAATTGTAATGTTTTGTATCATTAAAACATAGAAAATAGATCGGTAAGATGAAGAAAATAACGTGTAGGAGAAAAAGAGCATCGAGAAAGATAAATATAAGTAAGAGGAAGACAGTCAAAGTGCACGAAACGTGGAATAAAAATAGCAAAAAAATGCGGCGAACGTAAGAGAAGGATAGCGCGAGCGTATCATAAAGGTACGTACGCAGTTACACAACGTAGAAACGATCTCGCATTATCAGTTGTACGAGACATCAAACAAGAGACCATTATATATCGCAATTTGTAGCATCGTAGCATACGTGAAAATTTCCAATATCTCGTGGATAAATTTCGGTGTGTACGGTGGTTAAGGAATGAGCGAGAAAGGGAAACGAACGAGGACGTTTCGCGAAGAAAAAAAAAAAGAGCAGAATCCTCAGAAATATGTGAACATTGTGTATAGAACGTTCGAGCAAGACAGACGGTTACTTTCGAACGGATGAAAGAGCTTCAGATAAATCCACCGCGAGAACGTAGAAACATAGGAACGAGGGGCTCGCTGGTTTTGAACGTGCGAGAAAGAGAGAGAGAGAGAAAGAAAAAGATGGAAGCCAATGTGTGAGAACGTGGTAGTAGCCTCGAGCGAGCGCAGGAGAGGGGGGCATGTAGAAAAGAGAGAGACGATAGAGAGAGTTCTGCAGTCTGTAGCGCCGGTGCTCGCGTTCAGTCGTCTTCGTTAATTTGAACACGCTCCTCGGCCTCGTCTTTTAGCAAGCCAGTCTTCTCATATAACGTAGAGCGACCGCTCTTTTGTTTTTCCTGTTTTTTTTTTTTTCTCTCTCTTTCCACCAGCGTGAGTTTCCAAAGGTGAATGCACCTGTACGAGCGCGGCTTTCAACGAGAATTCTATCGCGACTAACGTGATTGCAAACATACATCCCTGTAATTCGTCGAACTCGACGAGACGTTTTCAGTTCAACTTCGTGTTCGTCGCGGAGGATCGGTATAAGTAATCGCGTTGAATGCGTGGGAAATATCGTTTCCACCGCGAGCGCAGCTGTTCCGCTTTTGCGTGTTGAGAATGTTCCTCGTCGCGCCGGTCGACAACAATCGTTGGGCATACACTATGCACGGATTGGAGAAGCCTATGGATCACGTATCCGGTAATGCTTTCATCCATATCTATTGCGAATGATTGCAAACGATTCTTATCGTCAGACGTATGTATGTGTGTGTGTGTGTGCATGAAATTGTAAATAATTGCATTCTCGACGTACGTTTCGAGATTACAAAATTAGACACTGTTTTTTGAAACGGAAATTTTTTTTAACACTTTAGCCCGTGATCTAACTGTGTCTCTTCTGTGTCTTTGAGAATTCAAGCAAGCATATCTAGCGTAAATAATTCATTGCAGTTTGAGGTTTATATAGTAGTTGTTAAAAATAGGAGATGATCGCATTATTAACATTTATTGTGAATTGTTTTCTCGCATAGCAATTGCCATTTCATTTATGAAAATATAATTACGAATCGATTACATCTTGCTCACACGTCCAGCAAAACTTGTGAAAGTTGGAGAACGGAATTCTTGATATTTATATATATTGCAGGTTTCACGTTTTACGATATATCGATTTCTTCTTACAACTTTTATATTTAAACCCAAGTATTTTCTCTTATTGTGCGTTGTGTTTCTCCTGTGAAAATGTAGAATGTACTTATTGTTAGTACATTCATTTCCTAGAGTATTGTCCTCTTTCACATCGCGTTCGTGTTAGTTGGACACTGCGACGATATTATTCAACGCAAGTCGTATGACTTACGTCGTTACAAATGAAAATTGGACCTTATCTAAAATGTGTCAAATGCATATTAAGATGTAAGCCTGTTGCATGAAATTGAATACTATTATTGCTCCTATCAGTTATCTGGGTCAGGGTAGAAATCTTTAAATCACTCAAGATCGTTTTATCAACGATCACAGGATTTTAACGAATATGACGTGGAAAAAAAGTTTCTAATTCACTTGCAGAAAAATATTGACACCAATTAGGTAATAAAATATAATAAAATTGAAAATTCTTGGTAAATTCGAGATGTAAAATATTCCATTAATCGTAATACTGTAAATACTTTACTTTCTTGAAATTTTGTAATATTACATTGTCTGGATATAACGATGGAAAAATATTAAAGTATTATATAATCTATAACGTAGCTGTAACGATGTTAAACGAATCTATGGAATTTTCTTTTGTAGTCTGTTAAAAGATAGAAATTATTAATATAAATTAATTGAAAACAATTGCAGATAAAGTATCACGTTAACGCTATTTAATTAATATTTTGTATGCAGCAGAAATAGTGAAATTTTACCATTAAATGAAACGTGCAGTCGAGAAGTGATTTTCCACGCTTTTGTCAGAGGCTGTGAAAATAAAATGCGTGGTAGGGAATTTATTTTTGTGTACTATTGAAAGACAGAAAAATACGGTGAAACGCGCGGCAGAGAAAATTTATTACGAAATATTTTTACACACCACAAAGTACAAACAAATGAATATTTTGTCCATGGACTTTTATTTTTAAAGGCAAAGTAAAATTTTAAAAAAAATTTAGAAACTGATAAATCTATCATTACATGTCTAAACAAGAGTATAATTTGAAGTCATCAACCTTTTTCGAAAGCGTTGAGTGCATATTTATATCAAAAATTGTGAAAAACACTTGACATTTATTCGTATCTTTCAAATTATTACTTCAAATTACGTTTTCTTACGGTATGAATAAAATATTGTGTTTTTTAACTCAAAGTATACGCTTAAAATAATATGCGTTTTAAAAGTAATATTTAAAATAAAATATGAGATGCTTTTGAGATATGACGTATAATTTTTATAGTACAATTTTGATCTCAAAATTCTCATATGTATAATGTCATTTTATTTGTGTTATTATTTCAAAGAACTAACGCTAGCTTCAATTTTTTTTATTATTATTTTTTTATTATTAAAATTATTTAATATCTTTTATTTCTCTTATGATAAAAATTTTATCTCAACACTCTTCTTCTAGTATTTTATAATTTCAAAGAGCTAATTAAATTAAGAGTAAGAAAAGAAAAGTTGTTATATTGTACGATCGTTATGAAACATAACGTCGGGAAATGATCGCGTGATATTTATGAGGTGTAAGTTTTGCATTTTATTAAGAAAATTTTTTTACGGAAATAGACGACAGTCTGGAAAAGAAGCTGGTTTGTTTTCAACGAATATGGAATATATTTAAATGACTGAGTCGTAGTTATGCAATACGTGCATGTAGAAACAATTTAGTACGTAATTCAGGATTCTGTTTCATCATTTATACAAATAAATTATAAATATAATAAATAAACATATATATATAAATTATAAGTATAATAAATAAATATATATATAAATTATAAGTATAATAAATAAATAAATATATGTATAAATTATAAGTATAATAAATAAACAAATAAATAAATATATATATAAATTATAGGTATAATAAATAAATAAATAAATAAATAAATATATATATATATATATATATATATATATATATATATACACAATATAGGTATTTTATAATACAATATTTGATAATACATAGTCATTGTTTATATAGAAAATTCTCAGGACAGTCATTTCTAAATTAATTGGAAAAACTTATAGAGATATTGTACCATACTTTTTCAATTGTTCTTTGCACTCACTTGTTAAAGGTAAAGGTTCAATATTTTCTCCAATAGACAAAATATAAGCAGAGTTTTCACATTTTTGTTACTCGTAATTATTACGATTATATGAAAATTGTAATAATTTTTCCAATGGTTCATAGCAAATTTTTCATATTTTTTTACGAACAGAGTTAAAATTTATTTTCGCTACTAAATACTGCACTAAATACTCAACTTTCCGTGTTTTATATATTTTTGTACATTCTGCATTTTTCGATTTTTTCCAAATTTTCTAAGCAATTTCCCAATTATAGTAATTGCGAATAACACGTTGCGGATAATACGAAGCTTCAAGGTGATTGTCATTACTATACTGAAGTAGCGAAAGAAATAGGGGAATTTCCCCTAAACTATTTTGTATATTTTTGCATCTTCAAATTTCCTATTCTATTACGTATAACGAGAGAATCGATTACACTCTTTTTTTTTAAAGTAATTGTATAATTAATACGTTTTGCGTGACACGAATCAGGATTTGTCTACCCTCGGGAGTTTAGATATATACTTCTGCACCTTCAGCACGTACATCAGATTAATTATAATTTCTTTTTTCGAATGCCAAACGAGAACATGAAAAGAGTAAAACGACGTGTAAAAATAAGAAATTTGTAATTATAAATGGCATCAAGTGTTCGATGTGTCATTTGCATACGAGAAAAATATTTGTGCCGATATTCGACGATCGATATTCATTTCAATAAATTAACGTCGAAAGATAGTAATTATTCAATGAGAAGACAATGACTGTAGTATGTTGGAGTATACGGAGTATCTCGCGATGTTTTAAATTCTTGCGTTTTAGTCTGATTCTGTTTAATTAGCTATTTAGAGGTAACAATAACGTAACAAATATTCAGAATTTGATGACTAAAACTGCTGTTCGATATCTACCATTTGTTAAACGATTGAGAGCTTGAATCTTGCCGAATTCAATTCAATAAAAAGAAAAGAGATTATGTAATAATCAAACATAAATAAAAATCAAATTTGGGACCATTTCCTTTGAAATTTAATACTTCTAACGAAGTACGAGTTATTAGCAACACTGATACAAAAAAATGTGGAAGAAACGTAAAAGAAAATATAGAGTTTTATATATTTTAGAAATATTTTTTCTATACTTTATAAGAGAGGCGACAATTTGTCACTCGAGTGAAATTAAAAATTGCACAAAGAAAATAAAAACATGAAGGATGGATCGAAAAATGATCATCAATGATAGATTGAACATATTTATATTTTATGTAACAATTATGTATCGTCGAATCTGCTGGAAACTTGGTGAAAATTCTTTTCGAGAAAGCTGTAGATCCTAAAACTTCTGTCAAGAATTTAACTACATTTCGTTCATAGTTTCAAGGAACTCAATCGTGAATCATTTCACTCTCAATGTTTCTGGCTCCAAATCACGTCTCTGAACTTCCAAAATTCCAAACTTGAGGAACCATTCGTGAACTTGATAGATCAAGTTGACTCTGTCTAAATATTTTACTTTACGAACGTAAACGAAAAAAATGAAAGGAACATTCAAATGCTCGTTGCATTATTAATTGATCATCGAAACGTTCATTCAATTTATTATACGATTATGGACAGATGTATCCTATGAATAGCCGTTGTAACGCGAGAAACCATGACGTAACCTCGACTGTTAACTGTTTGATAGCAAACAGACGTGGAAATTGTGCCGCTACGTTTGTTGCAGGAACACGCTATAAATATCTCGCGAAATTTTCCTGAAATGAACGATCCATTCTGCATGATCGCCGATTATTAGTAAGTGTGAGCGGTTTCTGGATCTCGTGTCGTGGATTCGAAATCGCGGGGGCGGTGGCACTCTATTTCCATTCTCGCGTGAGCGTTTCTGCGATTAGGATGAGACATCGAGTGAATCATTCTACGACTATAGATTAGACTTGGACACGTTTTACTTGAAACTGAAAAATAACAATTTTAGAAATAACATTTAGAGCAAATTCTGTACAAATAACCTCTAATTTGAACTAATTTGACGAATACAATTCCTCATGTGAACCTATAGGAAAATAAGTCAATAATAATAATAATAATTTATATCGTTCATAATCATAGTTGTTTGTTATATTATTTATAATAACAATAGTTTACTTAATTGGAGTTCACGTAATAGAAGTTCATTGATCTTCCTTCTCTACTAATAATCTTATTTAATTTCATGTATTTAGTGTGAGAGTCGAGTAATTTCTTGTTTGAATTAATTTGATTATTCAAATAAAACAACAAGTGCAAAGAACTCAGTTTATATGAAATTAAAGGGGAATAAATTTATGTAAGTAGAGTTAAGTGATTGGAAGTCTAGTGCCTCTCTTTGCTAGTGGTTTCTCGTTTATTTAATAAAAATTCAGGTTAGTAGTAGATGAAACCAGCAAGAGTTGTAATTTGACACGTAAGATCATCTAAAATCTGTATTAGTTTATTTGAGAAATAAAGTAAAAAGTTATCTTCGATAGCCAAATAATGAAATAATTTCCACGTTCAGGGAACTGATGTATAGTTGTTTCAAATGAGACAATATATTATTCAATTCAGCATTTTTGAAGTATATTGTTTGAATCACTAGACGTGATTATGTTAAAATACGTGACTATTTTTTTTATGGACATATTTCCTCATTTCAGATAAAGCTGTGCTTTATTTATGTTTTTAGAGTATTTTTTATTTATTTATGTATGTATATTTATTTATGTATGTTTGTATCAACTAAAGATAATTAGATAATGATTTGGATACGTATGCAGAAAGATGAGTAGAAAATACAGAAGCCTAATTCGAAGCCTAGTTTTCCAGAAAACAGAATTTGAAAATTTACTCGGCAATTATATTTAGGAACAGAATTATAATTTTAACATTTTTATTTCTGAGAAAAGCGTGCAAAAAAGTTCGTTTTATCTACACAGTGAGGATTTCAAGCTTTCAAATATTCAGATTTAATTTTTTAAAGGAACAAAGCGTTTTGTGAAAAAAGAAAGGAATTGTATTTCGTATTTTCGACTTATCTTCGCATGTAGAATAACCTTCTGCCGATTACTCATTCCTGTTTTGTTTAAAATTGGCCAAGTTCGATACATAACACATTGACCGCTGTTCGAAATTTATGTTTATGTGTTTTGGCTATACTGTGTTGCAATAAAAGCATATTTCTCACTATTTATTTTATATTTTATTATTATCATCTACTTATTTTAACTTTATTATTTTATTTCAGGTAGGTTTTAGTTATTTATTTTCTAGTTATTTAAAATTTTTTTGAGAACGATATTTATTTTATTCTAAAATACAATATCTAAAATACAATCATTTTAAAATACAATTTATTTATTTGAAAAAAAAACGTTGATTCATTTTCTCAGAAATTTTATTCTTTCTTTCTAAAATTTTCAAACTCAAACGCTTCAAATGAAAAAATTTCATTCTACACATTTTTCTTATCCTTTCAGGAAATATCTTGTATTGTAACACATAACTTTACACGTTTCGAAATTTTCGTATTTTACTCATCTGTTACGAAATACATAGCAAAATAATATTAACGGTGTCAGCGAGAAGATTTCAGATAAATTGTTGATTCAAGCCTTGATTCATAGTACTTTGATGTGCTTTGATACGTGTATTTATGCGAAACTATATTCAGAATCCTGTTTCAAACGAAGAACGGGGCTCGTTCATTCCGCAGAACGCTAAATTTATGCTTCTCATGGCAGTATTTCAGTGAACGATCGCTGATTTTCTCCAAAGAGACGCGAGATATCGAGATTGAATCGTTGCCAGTGTTCTCTTGCGCGCGAAATTTATAGCGCAGTTGAACTTGTTTTGGAAGTTCGCGCGATATTTTTCGCATCGAAGTACGAAAGTCATTGATACAATGAACTCTGAACACTTTATGTTTCGCTTTTCTTTAACCACTTGCGCTGGCAACTGATTGCGGACCATAACGAGTGACCGAACCGTATGCAATAATTCGTCGCTTACTTTTCGAACTCGTCGGTATGATATCACTGGATAGAAATTATCGAGAGGCAATTTATTATTTGTTTTGCCTGGGTTATACTTAAATATACTTAGAAATATTTATATACTTATACTTAAATTAAATAAATATATTATATTTTATTAAATTATTACTATTATATTATGATAATTATAATAATATATAATAATTTATATATATATAAATTATTATTGTTATAATATATAATAATTATTATTGTAATAATATATAATAATTATATATATATAAATTATTATTGTTATATTATACTTAAATAAACTGAGAAAATATTACAATTTTGGGACAAAGAAACTCTCGACGCAATTCCAGCGCAAGAGGTTAAACAAACGTTTGCTATATTTATACTTGACTATAATATTCTCGTTTACAAATATTTTATATATGTATCGTATAAACATACGATAATAACACGAAAAAAAAGTACAATACAAGACGAATTGTACTGTCTTTCATCGCTTGGGGAACATTTTTTGTTCGAGCATGTTGTACCAGTCCTTGTAGAATAAGCAACTGTTGCCATACAATACTAGTGTTGCAGTTAGACGTTAGCGAAAACTGTTAGTCGACATTGTATTATCGTATAAGGGTCATTACATTTCATTAGGAACAATATTAGTGAATATCAGCGAAGTGTAAAATGAAAATTGTACAACTGATTTGTCCAACGTTTACGTGATGTGGTAAACAGGACAGAAAATAAGCACACGTGAGTTATTATCTATCATTAGGTTAAGTATTGCTTAACTGGTATATCATTAGGTCATTTAGAGTTGAATTAATAATAATAAACAAATGATAAATTAATGGATAATAATTTACTGCGAAATTATTAAATTCTGGAGCATTTAATCTAATTTTAAAGTTAGCCTATATGAAATGTAAAATAAAATTAAATATCTTAAATACTATTTTAAGAAATTTTAAGAAATTCACTATTATCTTATTATTTTATCAATATTATGTTTTATGAAAAATGATCATTAACTTTACACATTTCTATTTCTATTTTCATAATCGTAGCAAGTACTTGAAGCTTCAATGTTATTTTATTATTTTTTTATACAGCGTAATGTTTTATGAAAGATGATCATTAATCGTACATATCTTCTATCGTCATAGCTGTCGAAGTTTTTTTCTATTTTATTATTAAAAATGCTTCCTGTTGACACGCGTGTTATGTTGACTGTTGCTTGCTTGGTGCGATTTGTATGTGTGACGGATCGAGTGGCAAATTCCGTTCTGCTTTTATAATGGTAAATTCCACTCTAGTGGAAGTTGATATCTCGACGAAGCTGGCAAGCTCGAATACTCAATCTTGATATGAGTAATATAGAAAATGCATTTTATTTATGTCGTGCTTTATAAAAGATACAGTACAAACGTTATTCTTGTTTATCGTGCCAATTTAACAGTATATTAAATTTGGAGCTTCATTATAATTACAATCAGAATATATTTTAATCACATTGGTGTATATAATAATTGTACACGCGTAGACTTTCGTGAAATCTCAATTTATATATTGAAACTTTTTTCTCATCATCTTCGTTACAAACAAATTATGCATTTATAAGGACAAAGACAGAAATAATTTGTCTTCGTTAATCGTTAATTACGGAAGCCTTTGGTTAATAACAAATGCAAGAGATACTGCTAGTATTATAAAATTAATTAAATCCTATGAAACGTTCGAAACGCTTCTCTCTCTATTTTGAATATTTGAAATTCGAAATTCCAGTCTGATTTTAACGAATTAATTGAGATTAATATCGATGGAACGTTCAGGACACTCGTTCCTCTCGTTCGAATGTTCGAAATTTCGCTGATGCACGATAGGCTTTTGCGTAGACTGTATTTTACATCCAACAACTCGCGTATTAACAAAACAAGACGTAAGCAAAAATTTGCAAATTGCGGCTGCGTAAATGTCGATTATGTAAACAAGAATCAAATTGCGTAGCGTTGTAAATCATATGACTTAAAAAAAAAAAAGTACAGTGAAAGATGAACGCAGTTATGCGAGGAATCTCACACTTTGCTGATACCGAAAACATGCTGAGAAACGTGTAACTTCATCGTGATTGCATGTGTATGTGTGTTTTTGATGATATAAATATAGAACAGATAAATTACACATCTTTCAATGTTTTCTTTTTAAGAAAAATAATTAACTTAGATCGTCAATGCTATGAAAACATAAATATTAAATGCAACATGTCCACTTATAAAATAGAGCACTTGTTATAATATTTAGCAACAATTTCTCCTTTTAATTATATTTTCGAAAAAGAATTATTTAATTAAATTTTCGCAAAAGTTTGCAATCTAGTGGAACAAAAATAAAATTAATGAGTGAGTTAAAATGCATGATGCATTAATCTGTTTTTTTTTTTTTTTATAGTTTTTCTCTTATCTCTGTCGAAATAACCAATTCATTTCTAGAGATTTTAATGATATTTCGTGAAGTATATAAACATACAGTTCGTGTTCTTTATTCTATTATATATCTGATTTATACTTTTAGTCATCGTTAGTTTTAACGTTGAATGTTACAAATATTTACACGTAATAAATATATTAAAATATAAATAAATATGTTAATGTTACAAATTTTTACTTGTAATAAATATAAATAAATGTATATATATAAATAAATATATAAATATAAATATAAATATAAATAAATATATAAATATAAATATATAAATATAAATATAAATATAAATATAAATATAAATATAAATATAAATAAATATATTAAATATATAATATAGTATTAAAATGTAAATATTTTTATTTGTGTTCGAGTTCAATGAACTCGGGTAAGCTAGAAGCCTCTGACGTCTTAGGAAACCTACGAGTTTCGAAGCAACCGGTCGTTTTATACAGTTGTCTATGAAAGTTCCCGTCACAAAGGTGTTAAAACGGCTCGTCTCAAGGCTTATAGGAGGTGTTTTGAAAATTCCTATCGTCTTTATTTATTGTTTATATTTCTGTGTAAGTGAAAAACTGCAGCGATAAGAAATCCGAGAATGCTTTTCTTTTTTCTTTTTTTTTTATAGCCTATTTATATCTGCAACAAATGGTAACGATTAGATAGAACGACACTTTACGCGAAATGGTTGCAGTTACAAAGGTTTCAGCGACGTAGTTGATTTATAACTTTTTAAATCGATAGCATTTTCAAGTGTTTCACTCTTCGATAAGTAAGAAATTTCTAAATTCCTTTAGATTGTTCTGGTGAACAATGGCAATCTCTCAAAGTTTTAACCATTTGAATTGAACGACGCCATGTTGGAATGTATATGTATCAACAATCGTTGGTTTTTTGTCAAATTTATTATAAAAACTGATGAGAGTGTTAAAGTATTATGGAAGAATGTTTTTTCACAAATTTTAATACCCGGTTTATCTTTTGTTTTTATTTAACTCTTATGTAATTTTTTAATTTATTGGATGGACTACGTATTCATTTCTAATTATATTTTTTACACAAGTGCATTTTACAATAATGTTTTGTACTGCACTATTTTTCATCTGTTATTCGTGATTTCATTTTCTGGAGAAGAAAAATGAAATCTTTTCACTTAAAGATTACGTTTTCGAGATAATCAAAGTTTCAAGATTCAGCAATTAAATTCCAGATAAATTACCAAAACAATTGTTAGGATAAAAATCAGGAATAAATTGTGGAGTTAAAAATCAGAATCATTAAATTGTAGAATTAAAAAGTATATAACAATACAAACAACTTTTTCATAGGACTGTATGACTACTAAATCAATTATTAATTAAATGTGATCAAAATTTGCTTTTTGGAACATGAGAATATTATTCTTCTTTCTCGATTAATTATGGCACATAAAATATGTTTATAAAATGCTTATAAAATATGTTTTATTTATTGTCACAGTACAATTGGGTCCATAACATTTATTTACGCACAAACATATTATTAATTTCGAATCAAGACCTAAATAGTATAACAAAATCAAACGAGAAAATTTCACCGGTGTTCGATTAATTATATAATATTATATTATTATATAATTATAATATTATATATTATATAATATATGTAATATACATACAATATAATTATAATATTTATAATATAATTATAATTAGATAATATTATATTATATAATTATATAATAATTTAATTTTTTGCTCTTGGACTTGCGAATCATGATATTTGAAAACTCCAATTGCGCGTAATATCGCACACAGATGAAAAAAAAGTGATGATCTCGCAAGAACCGTAATCCACCAGAACCACGATGGCTTAAGCCATCAATTAATCTTTATAACGGATCGTAAATTACTACACTAAACGAGATTTATCGCTCTAGAATCGAACCATTCCATCGTATAGAAATGACTCAACCGACCTGCCTCGAAACTCATAAATAAAGTCGGTGTTTTTTCTCCATTATGCGCGTTGAATCATGCAGCTGTAGCTCACGGGGGATCATTTGATTTTGTGCAGCTGGAGGCCTGATGGCGGGTTCCGTGGCGACGTTGGCGATTCTCTGGGTCTCTCTGCAAACCATGGGATTCCTTGGGACTTCGCACACCATCGGCGCCTATAAATTGCCCATGTCTCTGCAGAATTATCTCGCCAGTTACACGGGTAAGTCGTCCATTGCTTTTTCTTGTTTTTGTTTTCTTTTTTCCTTTTTTTTTTTTTTTTTTTTTTTTTTTTTTTTNTTTTTTTTGTTTTCTCTCGTCGTCGAAGAAAATTTTGATCGCTCGATCGAGTAGCCTTCGATGACAAATTCCATTCTGGATTATCATTGTCAATGACGGGGTTGAACCTTAACCTTTTGCGGTACTACATACACGTTCAGTGCGATTCGGGAGATTAATTTTATTTCAATGAATTTTCTGTTCAGAAAAGAGACTACGTTTGATAATTGGTAGTTTTGTTAATTGTAGCAGCATCTCTTGTATTTTTTACACAGTGTATACACCCCTGTTCTCTAATATTCAGTATTTATGTGAAGAATCGAATTCTTAATGCATGCATTGAAAAATATAGCTGTTGGCGTGCTTTATAGATCCTTCCTTGCATAAGAAACGAGTTGTTTAATTCTCTCAGTTTTGGGAAAAATGCAGCGTTTTTTGTGATGATTCTGGGGTGTATATTTATGGCGGTTCATAAAAATATTCGTACACTCGTCGACATGACTTTTATACGCGAACGAGTTATATTTTCACATTTTGAAGTTTCATCATGTTACACACTGTTATGATTATATTAATGAAATTTTAAACGATTCTGAGAACGTATATTTATTTATGATTAAAATAAGGATATATTTCGCAGAGGTCACAAGTCTTTAAATAATCATCATTACATTAACAAGTACTAACATTCACTAATTTCTATACATATTGTCGAACTAGATTCAAATTAGGTTTTTTTTTAAATTAAATTTTAGAACGTTTTATATAATATCTACGATACACACATAAAATATAAGTGTACGAATATTTTTACAAGCTACTGTAAAGTGCTACAAGTGCACACTGAATATTTCCCTGCATTATAGAGATAAATTATTTTATATGTATCAGTCTCATCACTTTTTATTAATTCAAAGAAATTTTGTTTTTATAAACATATTCAGTATAAAATTTACTATGCTTGTCTTAATTCATGCTTTGACAATTGTTGTGGACCGCAAAGGGTTAATCTACGTTACAAATGAAATTGTTCTAAATATACTTGAAGATTGGTGCCATTGTGAATTGCATTTTTGAAACAATTGTATTTAATAATTTTGCAGCTGTTATTGATTGAAAAACTGTTGAATTTCTAAGTGAAATTATGCTTAACATATTTAGTCACTCAATAACTTAATAATTATTTAGTGTAATAATAATTCAATCCAGCATCTATTTAATATTTGAGTATTTTTATCATTGTTTTTAACTTTTCTTATATCAAACTACTCTACTTGTGACTTTTTTCAAATATGTATCTACAAAGTTACTTATTTTAGTCAATTATCAAGCAGTTGCAACATTTTTGTTTGATATTACTGAACTTTGTTTTTAAAATGGATTTATGAACGTTATAATGATTCTATTTCTAAAGAAATATATGAATAATAAACACTTGAGAATTCGAGAATCTGTTAATTACACATTTGTCTTACACTGTTATTAAAACTCGAGAAATAATTATGTGAGTTTACAGTTTATATATACACGCCAGATAACAACTGGAACTAATATAACTTTTATTGAGAAGAATTTTTTTAAATATTTTTCTACTTTGTAATTTTCTACAATTAGAAAAAGGAGATACATGACCATGCCACGCATAAGCTAGCACATAATCTCTAATGATTACGTAGTTTTATTTTGAATAAAATTTCTATAAAGAGAAAAGAAAATATACAGTAGAGCCTTTCTTATTCAAACCTCGATTATTCGAATATCTCAATATCCGAACATTATATTATCAGAGTAAAATGTAATTAGTATACTGGTAGTTGGAAAATCATCCGTTATTAGTAGACATTTTATTCAAGTAATATAATGTTCGAATATTAACTTTCACTTTTCTGGTGAGACGTTCCAGGCAACAGTTTTATTCTCATCTTTTACAATCCCTGAAACAATAGCGTGTTCGTTGCATAAGAAATAGTTTTTGTATTTTATATTTTATTCATATTCATAAGAAATATTTTTTTAATTTTGTATTTTATATTTTATCAGAACTATGATCAGCAGATACAAATTTATTATTTATTTTTTAGAATATAATTTTTTCTTTGTTCCACGACTTTCTTTTCCTAGATATAATTTGTTACATCGTATCAGAGATGCAAAGCATAATTTGACAATACTTTTCTAAAATTTAGATTTCATTTAGAAATTTAAAAATTTTTAAAATTTAGATTTCATAGCACTGCAACTTGTTCTTTCTCTCAAATT
This sequence comes from Frieseomelitta varia, assembly GCF_011392965.1. Classification (NCBI taxonomy): domain Eukaryota; kingdom Metazoa; phylum Arthropoda; class Insecta; order Hymenoptera; family Apidae; genus Frieseomelitta; species Frieseomelitta varia. The sequence continues at coordinate 214,180 of NW_025109957.1, forward strand.
GAAACCACAATAAAAAAAAAAAAATAATAAAACTTTGATGTGTAACCTATAATTGGCTATTTAATAAATTTTTTCTTATTATGTGTATTTTTGTGCAATTTAAGATTTTCTACACGCGTATGCACAAACATCTACAGTTATAATTATTATTATAAATCTCAAGGATATATGATAATAATAATCGTATCGTATTTGACGAGTATTGTCATTTTATAAGATATTTTTATTCATTTACACTGTTAGTATTGCGCTTAAAATTTTTTTAATAAAATAAATTTGGGTAATAATTGTAGATTAATGCCGACAGAGATTTCCTGTATGCACGAAAAGTTAACGTAGTATCTGTCCAAAAGAAGTGTGCCGAAATATGAAATTAGGCACGCAGCGAACGTAATTATTGAAAACTTTTGCCTCGGTCTTTCGCGTCGTCCACCGTGAAAATTCATCATCAAGAGGTTCGGATAAAGCTCTACTGTTACAAAAGACAGTTTAACAAAGAGATAACTCGTTGATAAATAGAGTTACGACCCAATCGTCAGAACTTCGCGACACAATCAAATCTGAACTGACTGAACCGTTTTCACCGACGTTTTTAAAGGTATCCTTTCAGGTTTGCCGATGTCGAACTACCCTTACGAGGGCGGCGTCGTAGACACGGGTCGTTTCCATAATCGACGTTACCCTCACATTGACGAGGCGGTCTTGAACAACTCGATCAGTTTCGCGCAAAGCTTGGTCGATCGTATGAGCACCCTCGAAAGGAATATCGCGAACGCTGGCGTCGAATTGATGGCTCACACGCCGGCTGGAAAGCAATTCCTTGATTCATATCCTTCCGAGGATGCTTTCGAGAGAGGCCTCGACGCCATTGTGGCGATGAAAGCTTCGTCCTATCTCCTTCATCAGAGCTGTCGCAGGTAACATACCAACCACTTAGGTCAACAACAACTCTCCTTTCCGATTGAACTTGTTACAACATCTACCAGGATGCTTCCTTACTGGTGAAAGTCCTCTTACGAATGAATTTCAGCGTTTAAAAGTTTCGTTTTTTTTTTCTTTCTTTCTTTCTTTTTTCAATAAACCGTGTGTCGTAAAAGTTGCTCTTTTTTCTTTTTTCTTTCTTTTTTTTAATCTTTGGTTTTATCGGCAATGTATCTTGTGTCAGTTTGGAAGTTAAGGTCGACCACTTGATTTCGTGGACTTTCTCGTGGCGAGGTCGAAAGTCGAGTTGAAGGCTTCGATTATTGATCGATATTGAAGTATTTTACTACGTTCGTTGTTGAGATGAAAATTTTTTAATAGATTTTTAATATAACCTGGATGAGAGAAATTTTACACACTCGTTCATCGATCCATGTACGAAATTTTTGGTTTGTAATAACGTTTGTAGAAATGTACATATGTACTTTATGTAGATTTATCTGAAATGGCACCAAGTTTTAATTAACAACGATGTGTCATGATTGATTATAAATATTATTTATAATATAACAGTATTTTTAATATTAAATCGTTTGTTAGTTAATATCAGGATTGGGCAAATTTTATTTGAAATAAAGACTTGAAATGCAATGAATCGTTTCTCGCTAATAAATAATAGAATATAAAATAAAATGATACAATTATTTTAGAAATAATTTTATTCAATATTAACTTGTGTCCAGATCAAATGAATTGCTTGCAAATAATCGTTCATTCGGATTAACTCGTTGAAATAAAACAACGAAGAATTTGACGATTTCTTTTTATGCAACACAGTTTTATAATAAATTTTTTACATTGATGCAAAGCTGTTACCACGTTCATTTTATTTCTCAACAGTCCCAGTGAGGATTTAAATTTAACAATCTGAATGAGGAAAATGATAAAAAAACACGAAGAAAATGAAAAAAGAGCTTCTTCGAAGATTTTTCGCTAACAAACGTAATTTCACTTGACAATTATCATATCAAATTTTGAGTATTGTCAGATCAAAGAGTGTTGATTATTTTGTTGTCGAGTGATTATCTTTCTAGAATATTTTACTGTTAATGAAATTTCATCAAATACATTGTTTTCTGTTTTAATTGAAGATTAACTTCATTAATCCTCAGATTAATCTCTATGTAACTAATGTAGCGTGAAAATACTTGTAATAAATCGGGGGACGAGTGTGTATTCTATAAATGTGCGAAAAAAGAATGTTTCCATGTGGTTGATAACGATAATTATTTTTACAAATCTGCCTTCAGTCATTGTTTCTCCGTTGCTTGTTACTTTTGAACGCTGAGTCTTTCATTTAAAGTGGACTTCGTTTGTAAAGAATCACCATCATATCTTATTATATTATCTGGGAAAGAAGGATGGAATTGTGCAAAAGGAAGATTCTTTTCCACGAAGAAAGACGGTTTCGCATTGTTTGAACACTTGGTATATACATAATATACATGATAACACTTGGTATATACACGTGGTTTGATCATTGAATTTTATTTGCACGGCGTTTGTTTGCATTTCACTCGATTGAATACATAGTCATTATCCGTGATACGAAGTAGAGATAACGTTTTATATATATTTATATAAAACGGTCTGAGATCGAGATAAATCCGATTATCGAGATAGCAAGGAAATTTCTTTTCAACCACGGTGTGCTTTCTCAGTTTCATCTTTTATCTTCGGATCATAGTACGATCAAATATTGTTGCTGCAATATTATAATTGTATTATTATCGAAGCGGTGCAATACCAAGTGAGAAAAAGCAAAGAGAAAAGAGAACAGAAGAAACTTGAAATTCTCACTCGGTTTTTTTTTTTTTACAAAAACCGAGGAATTCACGTTTAAATGTTTCACTTGTTAAAATTTTTCCATTAGAATAACTACTGATTATGATTGAACTTTTCAACAACGTCTTCCGACCAAGTTCTTGTTACACGTTCAAATGTTCAAGTATCAACGGGATCTTGCTTCGCTCGAGAATGCTCTGTTCGCAGCATCGAATTAACGAACATTGCCTTTTTGCACAATGAACGACTCGTTGGAGAACTCGTTTGCCATTGAACACGTTCAGAAGATGATTTTAAACGAAGAGAATAATGGATTCACATGTTACAACTAGACTCCGGATTTTTATGCGTATGTGCGAAATTTAAATGGACCAAGAAATGTAACGTGAAAGGTTATAGTTCTTTATACACAAAATAAATTTCGATTTAAATTCTATTTTTTTTTTTTTTTTTTTTTTGTTTCTCGATTAAGTTCGTAAAATATATGAAATCGCATAACCATCTGGAATCTAGTCTTAACACTTATTGCTAGGAATGTTACGTTGGTGGTAAGTAAACGTGTTTTTGATTTATAGCGATAGTTACTAAATTTAGGCAATGTTTTGAAACCATCTTCTCAACTACAATAGCAACGTATTCTTCATCTTTAAAAGAGAATTGGACTATAACTGCAAATACGTTTCGATTTAAACGAATCAGCAAAACTTTCTTCTTCAGTCTCTCGATGTTTTCTACGGACTTTTAATTGTCGCTAAGTGAAATTCACGTACGAACAGTGATGTTCGTATGATGAACGCTAGCGTGAATATCGATTTGAAAAATGTACGAAGAAAAATGTTTTCAATGCAGAAAGTAAGACAGAGTCAGTCTTAAAAGTATAATTCAAGAGAGATGTAAAAAATGGAAGTTACTGACGAAAATTCACATTTTATTTTTCACCTTGCAAAGAGAATTTTTTGAACATCACGATGAATCTGTAGTTTGTTTCGAACGTTACATTCACGGGAGAAAAATCATGGGAAAATCAAAAGGGAAGTTATATAAGTTTTCCAGCCCTTTTTACGATTAATATTGAAAATTAGAAAATTGCTACATACACTTCAACAATTGATTAAGAAACACGATGAAGATCAAAACTTATTCTCTTCGAGTGAATCCAATTCTTGAATAAAGAGCGATTTTTAATGTAATTACATATATCCAACCCTTTGCGACTCGAATTTGCATTTGACATTTTATTTTGGCAGCGTAATTGAAAAGAGTATGTTCTTGTACGTCGAGTTTAAGAAGAAAAGTCAAGTAAATGGAATAAAATATGCAGTTTAACCTGAAGCGAGATCGTAAAGGATCGATGTAATTACATAACTTTATAAATTAATTAAAGTCGTAAGAATTTGTCTGAATATTACCACAGCATACTTCTGAATACGCAGAAGTATACCTTCAATAGGATATTTTAATTCATTTTATTATTAGACTGCGGATGTTTATGCATTTGTACGATATATAAAAGTACGAAAATTTGCATATTTGTTAAATATTATATTTATATGTATAGTAAATAATATCTATATGATAACGTGATAATACAATACTATGATGTGTTTCATATTATACGAGTTTAAATATTAATTTTAATTATAGAAAAGTAGCAACTCATACAAACACTCTTTTATTATAAATATGTTTTATTACAAAATATACACACATACACGGGAAATGTGCTTATAGAATCTGTGTATAAGAATACAATAATGTATAACATTTTCACATGTTGTAATGTCAGATCGTTGACGTTTGTTGGTTAAACCAGTTTATTTGAAAGAAAGATTAAAAAAAAAAATAATAATAATAACAGTTTGAAATAGCGAGTCATTCTCACTAATCTGTTACTTTTATTTTCGAAATAACATTGGGAAAATTAGCTCTAGTCAAATAAATCTTTTATTCGAATTACGTTATCATCAAAAGTGCAGCGAAGGATGAAGTTTCTGACACAACATTGTCAGAGGCACGCATTTGAAAAGTTATTTGCAAAAACAAATACAAAGAACACAAGAAGACAAAACTGAATGAAATAATCACAAGATAAAGTAACATAACAAAATAAACTGGTTCATTATAAATAAAAGAAAACAGCTTGTTTTGATAGCCAATAATTTTTAGCAAAATCATTTGCACATGTTGAAATAAAGTAACGCAGGATTATCATTCAAATATTCGCGTGAATATCGATCAAGTTAATTTTACATTTACTCCAATCTCCGGACAATCGACAATTTTCTACGTCGCTAAACACGAAACATACTTTCGCATAAATATCCGCAGTCTGCTCCACAAAAAAAAAAAAAAAAAAAAAAAAAAAAAAAAAGAATTGCGTCTGAAAAATCGACATCCTTCCGGGATATATAATAATATCCCTTCACGGTGTATTCTACAAACTCTGAGATAATAATTGTCTCTCCCTGGATTAATATAATAGCATGTTGTCGACGTAAATAGACAAGTACGCGTGAATAACGGGCGTTCCGGTTCGTCCACTAATTATATTGACAAGAAACGACCAACGTCTGTTGCAGATTCGGCTTGGAGAAAGACGACTGCGCCCGTTACATATCGACGTTGTCGCTGCAGGGTACACCGTTGGACTCGGCTTGTCCAGGATCGCGGCACGCCGCCATCTGCAACCCGATGGCCAAGTATCGAAGCTTCGACGGCTCGTGCAACAACGTGGAAAATCCAAGCTGGGGTAGTGCGATGACCGCGTACACCAGAATTCTCTTCCCCCAATATTTCGACGGTAAGGGTGTTTCCTAACCCGCGTGTCCATCATCCATCGAAAATTCCAAAAGAAACAAATGATGAGGCGCTTGTCAGCCATGTTTCATTACGTCGTTTTCCAACAACAAACGTGACGCGCTCGTTTTCGAATTTTCGTACGATCTCTGGGATCCGTTGGGATGTGGTGATCGATTCGTTGATCGCGTTTACGCTCTCTCTTTCTCTCTCTCTCTCTCTCAATCTTGTTCTTCAGCGCGTTGGGCTCGCGGACTTCCGGTTTGTCGGCGCGAACCGCCCGCGGACGCGTTTCGTTCTCTCGTTGTGTGTCTAATCATCCGAAATAACAGTTCGAGACAAACCGGTATTTCACGAACGGTGTTCCGTGTTATTTGTGTGGAATAATAATGGTAACAATTATTTGCAGCCTCTGAACGCTTGGCGCTTCCTTGCTCTCCCGTCCCCCATCGTCCTCAGTTTCCTCTGCCTCGTCTGTTTCGATAGTCTCTGCGAAGAAGAATGGCTTCTAGGGGTGCGAGAATCCGAAAATATCGAGAATCTGCTTTGGAACTGGGTCGGAACTCCAGAGAAAGTAGCTTGAAAATATTTAGGGATTCTGACACTGGATTCTTTTATCCTTTGTAATTTCACTGTTCCATTGTTTCGACTATATATAAATTAAATTTATTTAAAAAAAAGCTAGATATTAATAAATACGACAAACATTTAATTTTTAAATATATATTTATTTTTTATTTTACAAAAAAATAATATATATATATATTTAAATAATAATAATATTGTCGCATTTATTAATATCTAGCTTTTTTTAAAATAAATAAAATTTTATATATATATATATATATATTTAGATCATTTACTTTCGAGACAAATAAAATTAATTAATTAACCCCGATACAAAAGGTACAAAATAAATTTTGCTTGTTTATTTTTTAAAAAATTCATTTTCATTACTTTAAACTAGTAATAATATTATTAATTTTTAATTATTACTAAAGTACAGATGTTGCGAACGAATTGCTTCGACTGTGATTTGAACTCGCGCTCCGAGTCTGTCTATTCTTTCAAGACAGAGATTTTACAAGGTCTCGTAACTGTTGTTCAACTTTGAGTTTCATTTTCTTTCTTTTTTTTTGCGTATATGTTTCTTCATATTGTACAATATGAGTATAGAATGAAGTGAACGTGTGGCCTCGATGCCTAAAATTCAGAATGTTAGTCGCTTGATTCTAAAAATTATTGACTACAAGAAAAAAGATAAAACTTATTACGTGATTAACCAAGAAAGTTTAAGAGGTGTATTATTTTAAATTTAACATATTCACGTGTACAAAAATATATTTTTTTGTGAATGATCGTTTCTCATTTTATTCATTTTTATGTGATATTTCCATAATTTACATAGATTCTTTTTCGTACAATTAATTAATAATAGATAATGAAAATTTAAAAAAGTGCTTAAAATTCTCGAAAATCCTGATATTTTCGAATCTTTGGGGCCCACTTCTGATCTAATCTCTTTCTTTCACTAAACTGAACAAAACACCAAATCTCCGATATTTTCGGATTCTCAAACATTCTCAATTTTCTCTCGTTTCGGTAGATTCTTCTTCTTCTTCTTCCTTTCTTGTTTGGTGTGATCGTTGAAACGGCCGACGATCCAAGGATCAAAGGATGTTTTCGAATTACTGTTCCTTTAGGCTCACTCTTGAGAAAGTATGTTCTGCATGAATGCGATCTAATTGCAAATGCTGGTTGTTACAAACTGGACACGCATCTTGCGATGTGGGATGTATCGGTTCCTGTGAACATGTTGCTTAGTTGATGATATTTGTGAGTGTTGAGGGATGACGAGACTGTGAATTTTGGCTGGAACACTGAAACTTGTACAGGGTCTCCTAGAGATGTTTCAATTAATACACATTTTTGCGATACGCTATCATTCTTTCTTTTTAACGTATACATCCAATATCTGAACTTTTTGGACGAGAAATGAAACGATTAAGAAATAGAATAATTAATGGCAAGTTAATGAAATTTTTCTGATATTAAATTTCGTGTGTCATGAAAGAAATTAATAAAATACAATATAAAAACATGGAATGTAGAATGTCAATACATGTCGGTATTGCTATTGCAAATATTGCACAATTGAGTGGAAAGAAAAGGATAAATCTAGAATCTTAACATGAATGTTCTCGATGAGACTCTGATATGAGACAAGAAGTGAGAAATCCTTGAAATAAATTTGCATCAAAATTCAGTAGATTCTGTATCTAATAGAAGTCGAGAATTACGGATTAGATTTAGAATTAAATAGACATTAAAAGAGTTAAGCGCTGGATATTGAAATACATCAAAATTTATATCTGTCGAATTTTTTTAGAATACTCAATACATAGGATAAAACAAATATTTATTTATTTTTATTCCACGTGTACTTCGCCACGTTTACATAAAACAATCCAAGGCTACTAGCTCCTATACTTGCACGCGAGTAATGAATTTTACATCGATAACTCTGGGATACCTTGTACTGCGTCACACTGGTACTCGCATGATAATCCTCACCCGGTGAATCAAAAATTTCTCCAAACATATCACAAGACCCTCAAACAGGTTTCTCGCACAACTCGACGAATTTAGATTAGCTACGACTCACCGAAACCAACAAACTGTCATCGTCCTCTCTCATATTCTTCTTGTCACTCTTCGTTCGTCGGCCGTGGAATGTTCGAGCAAAACTTTTCGAGAGTTTCGAGCGAAACTATTTTTGGAAAAACTGCCTCTTGCGATAGGAGAAGTGCCAGTTTGCTCGTGTTTTCCTGCTCACGGCTCGAGATCGTTGCAGTCTGCGTGATGGTGCACGCGAGTTACCAACCTCGACCTACTAACCTACCTTGGTTCCTCACAAACGACCACACACACCTTGCAATATCGTACACGATCTCACATACACGAATCACACGAGAATCATCATACACACGCATGCACACGTTCATCACACAGAGAGACAGACTAATTGCATCTTATCTGTGTATACAAAGTGTGTATCGGTTCTCGCGATACAATCGTGAAACGGGATGATTCTACGTGTGAAAATAAGTCAGAAGGAAGCAGTGACATTTTTGTCTCTTGCCTTTCGTTTGAGACTTCGTTTTCGAGAAGATGGGAATTTGGAAATTCGACGAAATGGTCGAATTTGAAGTTGTATAGTGTTTGAATCGAACGAATTTATGACGGCTCAAGTGAGAAATTTACGATTTTTATAATATTTTAACTTGCTGAGAAGTTTTTTCACATTTTTCTCAAAGTTGAGATATTTCTTAGATTTTTCCTTTAGTTTGAAAAATACCAGTGGATTGGAAATGATCGTTAGAAAGGAGCAGAATTAATTTCGCATTCAGACAGAAGAATATTCTACGTATAAAATTGAATGAAGACTGTAGAATAAAATTTTCTAAGAAAATTGGCTTTAAATGTATTTTGTTAAATCTTCGAGTAGTTTATATTTATTAAAATATATTTATTATAAATATTATATTTATATATTTATATTATATTATGTTTATAAATATATTTATATATTTGTATTATGTTATATTTATAAATATATTTATATATTTGTATTATATTATATTTATAAATACATTTATATACTTGTATTATATTATATTTATAAATATATTTATATATTTGTATTATATTATATTTTTAAATATATTTATATATTTGTATTATATTATATTTATAAATATATTTATATATTTATTAAAATATATATTTTATATTTATTAAAATACTGTACGGATAATCTGTGATGCTGAAAGACAATTGATATATTTATTGAAGGTTTAGAAAGAACAGGAGAATATATTTAAAGATATGAATGCTTTCTAAAATGATCACCTTCAATTTAATTCCCTTGGAAACAAAATATCTTGTTCTATTAATTTTTTAATACTCTACTAATAATAGTACTCTGCAAATTAATTCTATAGAGTAATAATATTACTTTATTTTCACATATAGAATAGATTGTATAATTCTGTCGATCATTTACTTCTGTACAATTCAAAATCAGCCTAATTGAAACACACTTGATAAATTTTCAAATTTCTCACCGAAACAAAGCGTCGTATGTCATACAATTTTGTCCTGTATTTTCGACTTATGTTCCTTTCACGTGGCATCACCTCTTTCTCTGCTGTATCGTGAAACTCAAAACACTCTGTATATAAATATATGTGTGTGCGTGTGTGCATGTAATACGAACGAATAAAACGAACACACTCTCTGATCCCTGGGCGCTAATGGACGAAAGGAAAAAAAAAAAAAAACCAGAAGAAAAAAAGAAAACGTTCGTCGATTGGCTTAACAAATTATATTCTGTGATTTGCATTACAGTTGTTGTGCGATAAGGCACATAGAGCATAAAATGCCTGAGTGTAGCAGTGAATAATACTGCCTACAATAGGGTGACCCGGTCGGGAGATTCTATCCAGCAGTAGAATGTGTATGTAAACTAATTCGGATATACCTAATAATGTATCATATTTATTATTGTAACACTAGTTCAAATATTTTTCTGTTGATTGCGGTATACGGGTCTCGTTAAAGGTGTCCGAGACAAGCGAATGGAGAATTGGGAGCCGTTCGCGCGGTTCTAGGATTTTCCAACAGTGTCAAACTTATTTTAAATGTATCTCTCTTTCTTTTCTTTTCTTTTTTTTGAAGATTTTGATGAAAGATGTAGAAATACGAACACGATTTATTACATAATCACAGGGTATCTAGGGTTCAAACTTTGCCAGTGTGTTTTATTATTTACAAAAATAAGAGTGGGAAATGTCGCGTAGAAAAATGTTCAAAAATGTTTTGTTAAAAGGTTATGATAAAAATTTTGTGTATAATAAAGAAAAATGCGTGTACGATCAATTTTGGATCGTCAGATGATGATTGTTGAACTGATCAATTTTCTGGCTTTCTACGTCACCAAATCTTGCACTTTTAGATTCTTACTTGTTGGAAAATATCCTCTATATTTGACTGCAATAAATTTTTAATATAGAAGCATTTACACGAATTGAATTGAATATTTACAAGAATTGAAGCTGCGTACGAAGAAGTTGAACATTTCAATTTTGAGTTGAGAATGATATTTAAGAAATTCACACATAAGTACATAAGTTTACAACTACATGAGTCGCATACATACACAAGTATACGTTATGTATGTATGTACGTTTTATATTTTTATCTTCTGGCCTTCTGTATTTCGTGACAAAATGATTCGTGTTTCTTAAAAGCAATAATATCTGATCTTACACTTTTAGATTTTTATTTATTGCATGATTTTGTATAATATGTATTTTTATTTTTATTGTGTATTTATATAAAATTATTTTCCTAAAGTTACAAGGATTTAGCTCAGAAACAGAGAGAAAGACTTTACACATTCAAAATTCTCTGTGTTTAAGGAAAAATATTCTTCGTTCTTGAAAATGTAAGAAACGAATAACAAATGATTGCCAGAAAAATTCAGTCTATAGTATATGTCGATAGAAATTTTGAATTAGAATAATACGACGACACTTTAAAATATTGTAAATTTATCTCTTATGTATAAATTTATCCTTTCTTTTTTTTTTTTTTTTTTACTTTTTTGTTATAATCCTTTAACGAAGCATTTCGTTAACACTGTCTACACGATTACTTCAGTGTTACTTCTCATCTATATAACACACTGACAACTGTCTCTGAACACCACGTTAGAAAGCACGACAGGATATTGAGACAGTCAGCTCCCAGTTTGATTCTCTCGCTTGGGCACCTTCATCAGCCACCATAGATAAGTCACTTGATTCCTTCTGCGAGCGTTCTCGACGTGATCGTTTTTTAACAAGCAAAATATTGAAGCATTCACTATGACAGAGAATCGGGAATGAGAAAACCGTTCTTCCTTTTCTCTCTCTCTCTCTCTCTCCTCGTTCTCTTTCTCTTTCTCTGAAATTCTCGTTCACTCAGCGCGTGTGTTTCGTCGATAACGCATCAGAACGTCATGTCTCGCAAAATAAGTAGAAGACAAGTATTTTGTACTGTTGCTCTGCAGCGCGAGAGGCAATCGCTCCCTGGTCGATTCAGGGATCAGTCAGCTTTGAGAAACATAGATCAGAAAAAAATTCGAGCGTTTGGAAAAGATATCGTTCGTCAAACGCTGGACAAAAGTGTTCTGAGACTATAGATACTGACTGGTCCCTGACGAATGTTGTTCGCGAGCTGAGGCAGGTTTTATTTTCACGTAGGTGCGCGCGGTGTGTTAGGCTTCGAATTTGAATTCCAAAGTCACAGAATCAGGCGTTGCTGTTCTTGTATTATCAGCCGCGAATTGTCGCTCTCGCTCTCGCGCTGCACGAACACTATGTTTCACATGCATAGGATGATGAAAATCGCAGGTGCGTGATCATTGTCGAAATCGGAGTAATCGTGATGTCTCGGTTTACAATCTCTGTTCGTTCGTTAATTAACTCTCAACTATCGTATCGTTGGTATACGTGATACAGACAGCTACGGCAATTTACGTTGGATTTACTATAATTCATTGAAAACTTCGAGATCTTTGTAACATTGACTGCGAAATTCAACGGTACGAGTTAAGAGTTAATATCGTTTGTTTGATTCTGTCGAGATGATTCTGTACGATGTACAAAACAGCAGTTTGTTAGATCTGAGCGTGGATTTAATCAGCGCGGTGTTACTCCGATTTGACGACGCGCCGTCAGAGAAAATCTCGAGGCTAATGCTTCCGTGCTTTGGCGACCCAGGAATTCAAGAGCCGAGGCGCATTGGGCAAACGAAAAAGCCGCTGCCAGGTGCCAGGAGCGTGAGCGTTGCTCTATCGACACCCAACGATCAGTCGGATGTCAGCAGAACATTGACGGTCATGCAATGGGCCCAGTTTATTGCCAACGATATCTCGTACACTCCGATGCGCAAGATGGGTAAGTGCGTGTATCAATGGTGTTTCATTTTCTTTTTTTTTTTTTTTTCTTTCTTTCTCTTGTGAAAGATTTGAATGAATATACGCCTTTCAATTCAATTCGTTCGTTATCGCTCGCAGTGTCATCAGGAAAGCCAATCTCGTGTTGTCGGTCGGATGGAAACCCATTGTCACCTCGGTATGTACATCCTGATTGTTCGCCGATCACGGTACCCGACAGAGATCCCGTTTATGGCCAGCATTACGTACGATGCATGAATTACGTGCGATCGTTGCCGGTTCTCAGGTCAGAATGTACATTTGGCCCTGCGGAACAGGCAAGTGGAACTTTTTTTTTAATAATTGATGTTAGAACGAGATAGAGTAATCGCGCGATTCTCGATGAACAGATGAACCAAGCGAGCCACTTTTTGGATGGTTCCGCGATCTACGGTTCCACTTTGAAGAAATCTCGCGAACTACGCGAGTTCGATGGCGGCCGGTTACGCGTTCACAAGGACAACAAGCACGAGTTCTTACCGATCGGAGGGACTGAATGCAAGGATGGCTGTTATGATTCCGGTAATTATTCACACACTTTGTAGCTGATCTGCGACGAGAGATTTGTATAATTAGTTGATTGATCGATTTCGACCTCGAGAAAAAACATACTTCTTGAGGAAAGTCCAAGAAAATATGTACTGTATAATATAATAACAAATACTGTACTTGTAAAATACCACAATGCGATATTATACAATGTTGTGCAATATATATACAATATTCACTGCACGATATGTACTATATATAATACTGCAATACAATATAATTTTCACTTCGTTTGAAGTTTTTACAGTATATATAGAATATTATATGGTATACAATATTATATAATATAGTATAGATAATATGATACAGTACAGATATTATAGAATATTATATAATATATAATATACATATATGATATTCATTGTACGATATTTACTTTCTTAAAATTTGTACTGTATCATATGTAATATACAATATTGCAATATAATATTTACTTCCTTGAAATTGGTACTGTATAAAGTATAAAATATTGCATGATTCTATATAATACATACGATATTGTACAATATTCACTGTACAAATATAATATTCACTTTCTTGAAGTTTGTACATAACATATATTACAATATATATTATATTATACAATAAACAATATTGCATAGCATATGATATATGATATTCATTGTACAATATTGCATAGCACATGATATTCATTGTACAATATTGCATAGCATATGATATTCATTGTACAATATTATATATCACTTCTTTTATTTATAGGTGATTATCGCGTAAATACGCACCCCCAATTGGCTGTGATGCACACTATCTGGCACCGTGAACACAACAGAATCGCCAACAAGCTTGCCGAACTGAATCCCAACTGGTCGGACGAGACACTGTATCAGGAAGCCAGGCGTATAGTAATTGCTGAAATTCAGCATATTACGTACAAAGAATGGCTGCCGATATTGCTTGGCAAGAAGTACGCTCGGGCTGTTGGTCTTGTTGTTGAAAGTAGCTACAATCGTAACTACAACTCCGAGGATGATCCAGCAGTTAGCAACGAGGTCGCTACAGCGGCATTGCGTTTCGTGATTTCCTTGATGCAAGGAAAGATCAGGTCAGTCGACGTTGCATTTCAAAATCAATATTTTGCAACGAGTTGAATCTGTAGAGTTGCTACAAATGACTGAAATAATAAGAAATATGATAGCTTTAATAATTTTAAAGATTAATACTTCAATCTCTCATGTGGTTGTCTCATTTTGATGTTACAGCTTAACAGATAATAAACGCCAGAACAATAAAACAGTTACATTGGCGGAATATTTCTTCAAGCCAACGATAATCGAGTCGGATGAAGTGTTCGACGATTTATTGCGTGGCATGGCTACTCAGAGCAGCCAGAAGATGGATATTAATATAGTCGAAGACGTAAGTGTTACAATGTTTCTCTAATTTTCTTCTTTCTTAAATTGTATCCTCTGAGAACTTGTTTGCAATTGTTATAATTAATCCTCTATAGCCCAAATTTTTATCTGCAAAAGAAAGTGATTATTAATTAACTGCAACTATTTGTTTCAATTGAAAATCTGCGAAAATTAATAATTTGATTTAGATCAATTTAGAAAATAATAAATAATTCACTGTATCGACGTAATATAATAAAGAAGCAATAAGTATTTTCAAATGTTATAGAGAGCTGACATTTTTCAAGAGTAAAACAAAATTACAATAATGAATTCGTTGAAGCATTAATCTCAAAATGAGTATAAATAAGAATAAACTGTCCAAAGAAGAAAATTAATACTAACAATAAACAAAACAGAGTCGATAAGAAAAAATTATTCGTATTTTACAGATAACAAGCAAGTTGTTTGCTTCAAATGAAGAGAGCCTAGGTTTAGATGCCATCAGTTTAGATATTCAGCGTGGTCGTGATCACGGTTTGCCGGGATATAATCATTACCGCAAATATTGCGGTCTTCCATCTGCGAAGAGCTTCGATGATTTCCTAGATTACATTCCAATGGAGGTAAACATTCAAGTGTTAATAAATTTTTCACATTCGGAATCTATTTCCTACCTTAATGGGATATAGTAGAAATTGTTTCAATGCGATAGTATCTTACGAAAGAGGAAAAGAAATGAAAGTTCGAAACTTGGTATATATTTGATATTTTCATATTAATATAACAGAAATTTTAAGTTTAATTTTAATAAACTTGTAATGAACATTTGATAGGAAGGAAAAAGAAAAGAATGTTCGAAACTTGACTTATATTTGTCCCAATGAAATTTGATAGTAAGAATTATTGCTTCAATTTCTTAAACATTTGTTATTTATTTTGTCAACAGATGATAAAGAAATTGCGTACAGTTTACGCCCATCCAGATGACGTTGATCTCATTATTGGTGGTATGGCTGAACGGCCAGCAGAAGATGGATTATTGGGTCCAACTTTCCGTTGTTTGATCTTTGAACAATTTTCGAGAACTCGCCGCACCGACAGATTTTTCTATGATTCTGCGTATCAACCACATCCTTTCACCCCTAGTAAGAAACAATTTTTCTCAAATTAATTCGTTAATCCTCAGCACTGGCTCATCTTGATTTAATAATATGAAGTAATATAACACAGTTTAGTAGATGATAGTATCTAAAAGCTAATTTCAAAATAGATAATGAAAACTTTGATTGAGTACACTGCTGTTTTAAATTAATTATGTTTGATTATAAAGGGCAAAGTCGAGCGTGTTGTAATTTTACATTACAGAACAATTAGCGGAAATTCGCAATGTAACGCTAGCGAGAGTATTTTGCGCCAATGGTAACCACATTACAGAAATGCAACCAAATGTATTCCTTCGACCACAATTAGGGTAAGTTAATATTTTATCTAGTCATTTTGTTACAATAATCCATGTTTAGAATTAGAAAAAGAATAAAAATATGAATTTGTTAAATTCTAGAATAGTCTTTCTTTTTAGTTCTCGATTGCAATGTTTCATATGTTTATAATGTAAAATTGTTAAGAACCTTAACTTATGGTGATTATAGTGATTATATATCACATAAAGTCAATAACTTTTACATGTAAAAAATATTCAGTATATTTCAGTTCAATATGTATGAAATACCTCAATTTCATTTTTCCTTATTTAAATTTGATTGATGGAAAATTATAAAGCCAACCAGTTTTAAATGAAACAGGCTGTGCCAAAATTATAAAAGCTATTGAAAGTAGTTATATAAGTTATATTTACTAAAAATTGTAAAGAAAATGTACAAGATAATATTGAGTGGTTCATTATTATTTTTTGTTATTACTGTTACTTGTCACTTTCAATTAATTGATTAGTTATTAAAATAGATTGCCATCCACTGATATAGAATTTTGCTTATACAACGATCTCTGAGTGCAATCATCATAAATATATTTGTCTATTTTTTATCAGAAATGAGTTGAGGTCCTGCACGATGTTCGAAGCGATTCCGAGCGTGGATTTATTCGCCTGGGCAGAAAGGGCCAAGGCTTATCGTTGAACTTCCCCTCTTAATTGGCTGGTCACATTGCCGCATCGGTTCGCCTGGGTCGCGGGACGGGCGTAATTTACAAACCACAAGACCACGATAAGATATAGTATAATCGCGAAAAGAAAGAAAGAAAGAAAGAAAGAAATAGCGATTGACTCCTACCGAATCTCGTCGCAATCTTATCAACACGCTCGAGATCAGGGAAAGAAGAAAAAAAAAAAAAAAAGGAACGAGAGACGGAGAATTTTCACTCAAGAGAAGAACGACGAATAACGGGCACGATGAAGGGAAACGAGACAGTTTAGTAGTACATGCACGCTACACGAAAAATTCATTGAACAATAACGTAATAAAAAGCAAGGTGCATCCAATACACGTGACTAGTCGATTAAAGCGAAACTACGCTATGGGGCTGTGCTACAGTACGTGAACTCAGTCGAGAGGAGGGAAGAACAGAGGGATGAGTGTATCGTTTAATAAAAAGAGGGGGGAAGAACATAATTAGCCAGACGGTTTTGATCGGAGTGGCGCTTTTAGAATAACTTGCGGAACAATGCGCGGCCGACTCGTCTAATCTTTACATGAGAGTGCATGTGGAAAGCTAGAAGTCGTACGCTAATTCTTGTTAATCCTACGCTTAGAGAGTATATTTGTTTCTTAGTTCAACCGGTCATGTTGCTCGATTTTTATTCGTTTTCAGATATTCATTGCAATTTGTTCCTCCATTCGCATTGTCTGTTCAAAGATTGAAGAGAGATTGTTGTAACAAGGAGGTAGTTTCACTTTTAATTTTAATAAACCAAAACAAAAAGGCGATAAAAGATCTTGATGAAATAGACGTTTTGATGAAATAGAGCTATGTAAGAAAAGAATACGTGAAAAGTGCAGCTGCCTCTTTGAAAAGGGAGGAGTTTGGTTTTTACTTGTTAGGTATACATTTCTCTTTCATATTTTCACAAAGGTATACGTTACCTAAGTTATTAAGATCGTACTTTATTCTTATGAATCAGAGCAGCGTGACGTCTTGAATGCTGTGTTATATATACAGGTGAATGTGTGAGCGAGAGTCTTCGTGTTTATTGAATTCTTATCCTTTTTTTTTCTCTCTTTTAAAATGATCTGGCGTTTTAAATGATCTAAGCGGAGTAATCGCAGAATATTCAAAGTCTGAGCGTATACTTGAAGAACGCACTTTTGTGTGTAAAGTAATTATACTACTTTTATTTTAAGGTTCATCGCCAGAGCTAAAAACAATCTTTCAATACAATTGCTGCATGAAACTGTTGGAAAATTTTATCAAAGATATTGTGATAATTGTGATATCGAGGACAATTCAGTTATTTAGAAATTTTGAATTGTACTTTTGTTAAATTAATTCGTACTAACTAATCAATCGAAAGCAAAATAATTTCTACATTGGGTACGTTCTTGGGGGGAAAGTTTTATGTTATCCAACAAAAGGAAGTTATTTCATTTCTCGAATATTGTATTATACCAAGTTTAGCTATACGTACATTTTAAATTAACGACAAATAAATCGAAAGTACACTATGAGACCACAGTATAATGTGATAGAGTAACACGATGGAATATTGAAAGAACAACGTTAAAATGGCTCGAATAAAATTAAGTGAAACGCGTTAATAATTTTTAAATTGAATAATAACTTTTCATTAAAGCAATGCATTCAACTACGTGGGAAGAAAGAAAATAAGGTATGGCAAGAGTTTAATCAGATGAATCGGAAGTCGAAAAGATTTGAAAAAGATTGAGCAATAAGTTGTGGAAGAATAATCGATATTATAACAGACGAATATTGCACTATTTTTATGTATTGGATGAAGAAGTGAGTTTACGATAAGATCAAAGTATTGTGGAACAGATATGGTGCTCAGAAGCCAAGCAGGTTTGAGCAACTCTATGAATTGAAACGTAAAGGAAAATTACGAACGTTATTTTTGTAAATGTACCTTCAAATTTATAATTGCACATCCACTACTCCATTTAATGAGTAAAAACAAGTCTTTCGTTTCTTAAGGTGTTAAATATTGTCTAAATCACCTAAATATTATATACATTTGCTTGTCTAAATTTATGAAATTGAGAAGTCGACCAATTTGGTTTCTGAGCAGTTCAAATGCAAACAGAGAATACGAGATCATTCTGTAATTATAATAAAGAATAGCAATACATTTGGTGCACAATATTTTTCTAATTAGCAGGAAATCCTTGCTCATATCTTGAAATAAGATTTGTATTGATACTTTTAAGGAAATATATCTGGTAATCAAACTTTCTAGTTAATGTAGTGTTATTATATATAGTGTGATATAGTAGTTGATCTTTAATTACGCATCCCGTTTATTATAATCACACTGGTCTCAATTTTGCAGTTTTCAATTTTTGTATGAACGTAATTAAAATAGAAACTTATTTCCAATATTGGATTTCGTAACAAGCTGTACTTTGGACACTTTATTTATGCCTGTATGCTTGTTTTGTACATTCTCTCTGCTTAATCTAATTACTATGAACAGTTGGAATTGCTCTAGAATTCTTCATTCAAGCCGACACACCGAGAACTGTTGAATATCGATTGTTGCGTGGAAAGATTACACGTTAATACAGCTTTCTTTTAAATACTCTCAACCAATTAACTGCCATTTCAAATCACTCGCGTTCTTTTTCGTTCGCAGACATCGTCACTTCTTTATTTATTGCCACGTTTTTGCCAAAATGAAAATTTGAAAAAGGGAAACTCTGCTCAGCGTTTACGTTTGGTTTGCACGACTGTAGAACAACTGAAGTATGTTTCTTTTTCTTTTTCCTTTTAGGAGTATATGGAGTATGACTGATTAGTTTTTAAGAAGAGAGTAATATTGTTGAACGTTTTGTACGTAATTAGGATTAATTGTACTTAAGATGTCCGATACGATTGAAAGCTTCGATCGAAAGTGATTGAAAGTGAGATTAATCGTATCGCGAAGTTAGAAAATAAAGGTCTTGATCCTGATGTCGGTATTTTTTATTTTTATTTCATTACTACTCGCAATTTTCCCACGTGTCTTTTTCTATTATTCTTGCATTTGCAGGGTACAATGAGTTATTTGGGAATGATTTGTTTCATTTGGATCAAATAAATTAATATATATACATATTATAATAATTATTATAATTATTATATAATTATTAATATATATATATATACTATAATATAATATAATAACTATTTATATGTTAATTAATTAATTATATATATAATTAAGTAACATAAATGGTTATTTAAAATTTTTATTTTTTATCCTATTTAAATTAAATTTACCCAATTTATTTCAATCGTTGTCATAGAACATGTGCCAACTTGTGGTTGAACGTAATCACAAAAACCGAATTTTTCATATTGACCAAGAATATACAAGTGATTTATAATTAATTCATTCATTTACGTAAATGGTAAATTATTCCTTTACAACAAGAAGGCTTGCAGAAAAGTATAAACTATAGAACAAGATTAAAATATAACTACTAGAGGAAGATTAAAAGTTCACAACAGGAGAAAATAGTAAAAATAAACAAAATTATGTCACGCGAAGAATACAACTAAACCAATAACTAATCATGAGAGATTGTCGATATTTTGAATTGTTATAACGTCGTGAAGAAGAATGGCATACTAAAAATATCAGACAGACATAAATAGACATACAATAATATCAGACAGACATAATAGACATACATTTGGCATACTAAAAATATCAGACAGACATAAATAGACATAAATTGAGATGTTTAAACAACTTACTAGTATTTTAAAAAGAATGTATCAAAAGGTATATGTTTAAAGACAAACGTGTTCTTAATTTGTTGCATGCTTCTTATTTTTTAAATTATATTCTTTAATATAATTTAATAACTCTTTAATTTTGGTGAACACTCAAACGACTGAAAACCATATTGAATTTCACAAAATTGACGATTGCTGGAGGCAAGAAGCTTGCAAGATTGATTCTGTTCCTTCAATTTCTCTTTAAATCGATCATCATTATTTACGTTCAATCGTTAAAACGAAGATGTCGACTTCTCCATCGAAAAGAAGTAAAGAGAACTCGTCAAGTGGCGGTGCTGTATTTTCTCATCAGTTGACAAGGGAACAATGAAACGAGTCTTATCACGTGTATTAAATAACGAACGTATGAATTTTACATCGGGCATTTTCGTTTAAATTAAATTACTCCGACGTATCGTGCCGATCTAGCTATGCAGCACGCAACGAGCATTATACTTCGAAATTTCCAATATATTATATATAAAGTAAGATTGAATTTCCACGTTTCGCAGTAACAGAAAGGATATTATGCGATCCTCCGCGGGTCTTGCCTTGTTAAAATGGAACAGTGTTATTATGATACGGCTTTTCCCTTCGCGCAACTTAATTTTCTCTTTTGTTATTGCAATCTTTCGTTTCGATCGAACTTGAGCGTTATTTGAGTCAGACTTGGGCAGTGATCAATTACAATGGAACTTCTATAATTAGCGGTGAAATTGCCTTTGCAGCAACGTGATTAAAACATTATTAAAAAAGACTGAAAATTTCCGCCGTGAAAACGTACGCGATTTTTTTCCACGATTTAGGAAACATAGTTGCATTAACTCATACCCAGTTTTGTGAAACGAAGGAGGGCTTTTGTGGAACTATTGTATCAAAAAAGAATTTGTTTTAACTACAAGTTAACTCGTTATTTAAGGCGATCTTTTTATTAATGCCAGATATAAGAAATAATAATATTTTTCAGCCGTGAAAAATTCCGTGAGAAATAGGTTTACATCATTTGCATTCGTTTTATTTGAAAGAAGTTTTATTTAGTTCTTCGTGTAACGCGGTCCTACTGTGCTCTGTACTCTGTTTTTTGTAATTATATTACTAGCAATCGTAACCATTAGTCGATTAATTATTGTTGAAATAAATCAACAGTCTTGATTGAACTTGTAATCATCAATCGACAATTTTTTAATTCATCGACCAATTAATTTCTATTTTTTTGTATTTTTAAATTTCATCGACATCGTAGTTATTAGCGATTAGATACTTATATCGTAGTATACTATGTAGCGTAGATCTAACAAAGTACTGGAGTGTTCTCTTCAGATGGTTTTGAGAAGTCAATTCAGTGATGGGATTAATCTCGATGGAATCTTCTCTATCATTCAAAATTTGTTCATTCATATAGAACGTGTTGAGCTGTGACAGATTTTTGACATTTATTGCAGAAGGGAGATCTCCTCGATTAGATATTCATTAGGTATACATCCTGCCCTTATAATCGAATATAATCCTTTTCTTTTTTGGTTAATCCGCTAAAAGCGGAATTTCTTTGTTTCAGTTTACAAATTTAGTTACTACTTTTCGTTCGATCTAACGTTGTCCATTCATCCTTAATGTTTGCATAGTATATAAGTTCATATATAAGTATACAGTATATAAGTAAATATCATATTATTTATAATATATTTACAATATAATAATTATATAGTATATACGAGACAGGGATCTGTGACTTGCTTAGTGATAGTAATTTGTATTCTATCGCCATCTGTAATATGTTATTTCTTCAAACGTGTGCTATTCAATATACTCTGTCCGAGAACCTTGATTTATAGCCTGATTTACTGCACCGGGTCGGGGACTTTATTTTTGAAGAAAAATCCAGCAAGAGGACTAAAACTTTGTTCATTAGAACTGGAGGATTGGTTTATCCGAAGATTATATCATAGATCACCAATAGAAGTTCTCGAAAGTATTTAAACAAAACGTGTTTTGCACGGAGCTGACAAATGATGTCAACGATTTGCCTTCATCTTGAAGTTCAAAAGCTTTCAAAACTGATGGAAAGGTAAACGAGGGAGTGTTTTCTCATTTTTCATTGGCTCATTATGAATCACTGTTCGTCTGACACTAGTATATAAAATAAAATAATATAAAATAATATAAAACAATATAAAATAAATAAAATATATAGATAAAATAATATAAAATAAATAAAATATATAGATAAAATAATATAAAATAAATAAAATATATAGATAAAATAATATAAAATAAATAAAATATATAGATAAAATAATATAAAATAAATAAAATATATAGATAAAATAATATAAAATAAATAAAATATATAGATAAAATAATATAAAATAAATAAAATATATAAATAAAATAATATAAAATAAAAAAAAGAGATAAAATAAAATAAAATATATAAAATCACGTTTTGTGTATCTTCATAAACCAGTTCAATAATTAACGCCTGAACAATAATTAATCTAATAATTATTACTGTTTGAGTAGTTTGAGTAGCAGACTAGACTATTCGAGAGAATATCTATGCATATTCTTTGCTGAGGAATAGTATCAATTATATAATAAATAATTTTGTTAAAGTTTATAAAAATGGTATGAGAACGTGTTTATACAATAACGAAGAATTTTGATCATTCGACAAGTTTATCACCAAAATCATACGGAAGATTTTATAATGACTCGTTTAGTAAAAATTAAGAAAATTAGATATTTCAACATGTTTCGGAGATCGTCGTGAAACAGTTGAATTTTGTTTAATGTAAGATTCAGTTTTCAATCGTAGAAAAATATAAAATTAAAAATTTTTATTCAATTCCACTTACTAGAAATTCTTGCATAAATTTAGGATTATACAGATGAGACTTTCAATGACAGTCGATGAAAAGTTTGTGGAATATTTTTTGCAAATAATAAATTTTGTTCGATGTAAGGTAGAGAAAAATATAAAATTAAGAATTTTTATTAAATTCTATTTACTAGAAATTTTTGCATAAATTTAGAATTATACAGATGCGACTTTCAATGACAGTCGATGGGAAGTTTGTGGAATATTGTTTGCAAATAATAATTGTTGTTCGATGTAAGGTTCAGTTTTCAATCGTAGAGAAAAATATAAAATTAAGAATTTTTATTAAATTCTATTTACTAGAAATTCTTGCATAAATTTAGAATTACACAGATGAAACTTTCAATGACAGCCGATGGAAAATTCCTTGAATATTTCTTGCGAATAATAAATTTCGCAGTTTCTACGAAATATACGCAATGTTCTCGACGAACAGAAATAAAGCTACTCGTACGATCATAATCAAAAGCGCGGGAGAATAATAAGGATAATAACATTTTATTCCCTTAGTTCAAATATCCTATAAATCCGCGTTTAATGGAAAATCCGGTTGCTAGGGGAAAAAAAGAAATGAGAATAAAGATAGAGGCAGTGAGTCAAGTTTTGCGAAATTGTCGTAAATGTGTTAATCATTGGGATAATACGAACGATACAAAACAAACAAAAAATCCTCGTAGATCGGGAGCTTTTGTCAGCGTGGGGTACCTGCCGATCAGCAGCAATCGTTTTCCTGCACTTTCTCCTACCATTTATAAAGTTCGGATCATATCTCGTGCCCGTTCAGTCGTCCTGCCAACACATGTTTGGAATATCGCCCCGAGAATTGGCAGGAACCGCGTGTGAAGTGATCGCTCGTTGAAAAATCGTGCCGATCTCGTGCGTCGACCGGGATTTTTCATTGGATCTCTGGACAGTTCGACGAAAAAAATATTTTTGGTGGGTCTTTATTTTCTGCCAGTCGACGATCGAATCGCGCGAGTGTTTCGTGCTTGATTCTCGATTTTACTGCAACTGTCTCTTTTTTTTCTCTCTTTTTTTTTTTTCATGGAAGAAAATACTAAACGATGGATAAAGTTAAATAACGCTCTTCGTGGACATGCAATTTTTAACGCCAATTTTCCAACTCTGCAATCTTGCTTTAAATTTGAGTGAAAATTAAGAAAATTTAGATACTTCAGCATGTTTTGGAAATCGTCGTGAAACAATTTGATTTTGTTTAATGTTCAGTTCTAGGTTCAGTTTTCAATCGTGAAAAAACATAAAATTAAGAATTTTTGTTAAATTATATTTATTGGAAATTCTTACATAAATTTAAAATGAAATAACGAAGGATAGTGTTTGATAGATTTGTTATTATTGTTTATCTTTTCGATCAATTGATCGACTCTCACTCCGATAAACTCATCTAATCTGTACACTGTGTTCAACAAGTGTCAGTCGTCGTGTGGATGAAGGTATTTTTTGCTATTTGAATTAAATATTTAGTGAAAACTGAGGAGTATTGGTAAATTTAATACGTTGCAGACTATTTTGAGAGCATAAAACTAACTAGAAAGAGTTCGATTAATTCTCCATGTTTGAGCACAAATACCATACGAAATCATATTAATTTACGCGAGGCAAATATTAAATTGTATTTAAATTTACTTTGTGGCCTTTGTTCCTTTTGAAAGAGATTAATAATGTCAGTAAATCTCAGTTGATGATAAAGCTTTCGATTAATTAATTTTGCATATTTTAAACATGTGGAATATAATAATAATAATAATAATATAATAATAATATAATAATAATATAATAATAATAATAATAATAATATAATAATAATAATATATTCGAAGAGAATATATAATCTCTTATATAATAGATTATATTTATTATATCTATTATATAATACACATATATATAATCTAAATATAAACATAATATATTAATAAATGAACATAATCTGTATGAATATATTCTGAACAAATAAACGTGAAATATATAATACAGTCTTGTTGTAAAAGAATTTGCATTGAAACTGATTCCAGAGAATGGCGCTAAGATAGGAATTAATTGTAGTTGATTCAATTCGCTAAATTGCAATATCAATTTCGACAGTTTCGAGTTTCTAAAATTCCAAACGTGCGCTACTGTTCGTAAAGCGTGATTAATGACGTTTTAAACGGAACTGTAATAATTTTTATATCGTGCTCGATGCTTGAATGTTAATTAATAATTCATATAATTCGTGCGTGCTACGATCCGTTCCGGTTTCCCATAATTACCGACGATTTGTTGCACGTCTACTTTCGTTACATCGTTCGATTTCATCGCGAAGGGAAACGCATTACATATAATAGTATATTAATGCGGATTAATATACTATTTAAATTACTAATAGATTATATTATTATATATTAAATTATATAATTATTATTATTATATATATAATTATATTATTATTATAATTATATATTAATATTATTATTATATAATATTATAATATAATAATATTAATATATACAATATTATACAATATATTATTATATACTAATATATATTATATAATATATTAATTATAATATACTAATATACTAATAGATTACCAACTATTTAAATAATTAATATTATAAAAGTATAAAAATTGTTATGTATTAGATAATTAGTTATGGCTCGTCGCGATTTTTTTTTCAGACATTTTCGACTGACTGTAGAAAGAAGAAAAAACGTTCACAACAGAAGTTAGTCAATTTTCAGTCATCTACGAACTGCGATATAAAAAGAAAAAGATTTTCAAAAATCATTTTTTCGAAAAAAATCTCAAGGCGACGAAATGTTCTGATAAATATTCTAGAAATTCGAAATATTCTAAAATGTTTTCAATATTTATTACAAATATTGCCTTTCATGCGTATACTTTCTAAAATTAATGTTGAAATTATCTCCTGAACTAATTGTTTTCATAGAAAATGTAATGGAATAGAATAAAACCATTTTACTTTTCTTTTCACTAAAAAAAAAAAAAAAAAAAAAATGATTATAATCCTCTTTGCATTAAACAATGTTTGCGCAGTTTTTTCATATTCTAAGAAACAATCGAGAAACACTCAAGATGATCAAGTTGCGTGGTTTTAGCCTGTGTAGTACTTCCTTCTGTGTAATATTGTATATGAATATATTTTAATACTAACTGCATACGAATAATGCTAATATTAATTCGATGATTTATACCAAACCTTGAGATTTTATTTCGTTGTTAGTTTGCAAGGGTTGACAAACGAGTAATAAACGAGAAACTTAAAAGCAAAAGATGAAGCTATAAATTTCTTTCTTCAACAACCAGCGACAATCAAATAGTTGCGAAAAATTACGATTTACCATAATGACCTTTAATCTTTGATAATTCCGAGTATACACTCGCAGGCTCACTTTAATGTTCGTTAAATAAGTAACAAGTTAGAAATGTGAGGAAAATATGCCAATGTTACGTCACTACGTCCAATTCCAGTCATCAATTTCTCTCTGTCAGGAAAAGAAGAATACAATTATAAAATGATAAATATCGTGCAATATTAATGTAATATATTATTGTGTTATATACAATTAATATAACATATTGTATAATATTATCAATTCTGTTTAATATTACATACACTTATATACACTTTACTTTTATATTTAATATTATCTTCATATTATATTTTATATTTAATATTATCTTTATATTTATTCGCTCTTATTATTTAATATTATATACACTTATATACGCTATTTATATTTAATATTATCAACTTCTATATAAATAATAATTATTTTTAAATAATATTAACATTGAAATATAGAGTTGGAATGAAACACGAATTGGACGTTACTGTGTAATATTTGGATGTCTTTTTTTTACATTCGAACTTGTTACTTATTCAACGATTGTTAAAAACATCAAGGAATATAATAATAATAACAATAATTATTATATATAATATTTATTAACAATAATAATATATACTAATATATTATATTAAATAATAATTATTGCTATATATTATTATTTATTATATAATAATATATTATAATAGAATATATTTATTATTATTATATTATATATATTTATAATATATTTATTATATTATAAATTTAATATATTATCATTATTATTATCATTTATTGTATTATTAAATTTGCTATTATTACTACTTAACGTTATTCAGAAGATACCAATATTATTTGTAAAAAAAGAAAATATCAAAATCATAGAACGTTCACCCTCCAATCAATGATATTTCGTTTCTCATCGAAGAGTGCCATTCTGATTCTCGACCGCAGAAAATTCACCAGATGGTTTCTCAATCTGCCGTCAGGCATATCACTTGCCTCGAAACCAGTCTCGTTCGTGTTATCGGCAAAACTCCGTCCGTAAAAATCGAAATCAATAAAGAAAAAAAAAAAAAAAAAAATAGAAAAAAAGAAACGAGCGATCTTCAATTCCACAATCGTTGTTCATTTCTTGTCAGACGGATCTGGCGCAAATAATATCTTCATTTCTTTTTTTTTTTTTCTTCATAATCGTTGGTGCGATGTTGCGAGGTGAAACTTATTATAATATTAAACGAAGAACAAGCATCCTCGAATTTCAATTCAATTCGAAATCGATTCAGCTTCAGAGAGAGTCTGAGAAAATTATCTCAGTGGTGTGTATAAAGGCGCAAGTTCGAAGCAATCAATTAACGATAAAAACAACCTGTAATTAGCCGTTTCATTGTTCGACAAGGTGTTGAACGATTTCATCCGCTTTTAACAGGCGAAACAGCTGGATGTTTCCGCGAGCTCGCTGGAAGGGAGATGTAATTGCAGCTTGCAGTGACAAGTAATTACATAGTTGCATGGTTTGGGCACAAACAAGCCGTGAAATCGGATCCTTTAATTAAGTTTTCAATTAATAATTGACAGCCACTGGAATATTGCTGAGCGAGTAACACGCGTAAAAATGTTCGGACGAGTAGATTGGTATTTTTGGGAAGTTATTAAAATTGAAAAATTTGATTATCGACAGATGTGCAAAATTGAATCAATGTCAGTTTCAGTGCACGATATTAAAGAATTGTTTACATTGGTTCTGATTACCCAAAATATTTCTATTCATGTTTATTGTTTGCTTGACTTGTCTAGTTTTTTAACTACTTGTCGGTGGATTATTATAAAATTGTAATAATTTAGAGTTGCATTATTTGATTTTAGAATTTCTTCATTGATTGAACTTTACTAACGTTTTTAATGTATCATATTTATTATCATAACAATACAATTAATATTATATGTTAATTAATTAAATTACATACCGATATGTAAATTGTTATTTAACTAGCATTAATGGGTAAATGTAAAAATTTATGTTACTTTAGGCAAAAAGTTAAAGAAAAAAAATTTAAAAAGTTACGTTACTTAATTTAACTGATTTTTATTAATATGTTACATATATATATATATAAAAATTATGTTAATATGTTATATATATATAATATATTAAATTTATATATAATTATGATATATTAAATATATAATTATAATATATTAAATTTATATATAAATTAATATGTTATATATATAATATATTAAATTAATATATATATATATAACATATTAATAGAAATCAGTAAACTTAAGTAACGTAACTTTTTACATTTTTTTCTTTAACTATATAATATAACTCTCTCTCTCTCTATATATATATATATATTAATATTAATATTATATATATAATAATATTATATATTAATTACATGCTAATTGGTAAAATTAATATATTAATTAATATATAATGTACAATATAATATATAATAATATATTAATACATAATATGACGATAAATTTTATTAATCATTGTATAATTTCCATCATGGATGACATAAAATCAAATGCTCTAAATCTTAATAAACAAACACGCAATACGCTTAATAATTATTTATAACCCAACGATACTATCAGAGAATTAATATCAATATATTGTCAATTGACTGTACCTCCGATAGTATGGAATACTTTCACGGAATGATAAGAATTTATCCTTGAGTGATCGAACTGATAACTATAAAGTCGTTCTCTGTTAAAAGTGATCGAATCGTTTATTGCCTTCACCTGTCGCTGTTATCGAAACTTTCTTTTTGTTGCTAAACGTAGCTTATTGAATAATTTCGCACCACACGTACGTACAATACATACATATATACATACATACATGCATTCATACGTACATGATACTAATGATACTGAAGGGGGGTATTCTAGTGTGAACTTTTGCAAAAATCGATTTTTTCTTTTTGCATATTCTTAAAGAACATAGTTTCAAAAATAAATCTCTGTAACTTTACACATGAACTCCTAAAATTAACGAAGTTTGGTTGTTTGAAGGACGCGACCAACGTCATTGTTACAGCAATACTAAACTTTAAAGGCATTTTTCTGGAAACTATGTTTTTCAGAACGGTGTCTCACGATATCTCAATCAAAATCTACTTGACCAATTGGCTCAAAATTTTAAGTATGCATTTAGTATCATGTGTGACTGTGACCCCTGCCAGAGTCGACCAAAAAATTTTATATTTTACATTTTTTTTAGGCTTCCGAAGTTTAACAAAAACATGCAGAAATCGATAATCGAACTTCAAAGTATCGCCACTTTTTTAATTAACGACTTTTTTTCTTCTGTTATGGTGCCTGCTATAGCCAAACTCATACTAATTAAGGAACGTTCACGTCTTTTTTTTTTTTTTATTTCTGACAAGCAGAATAGCCTTTTTTAAAAGCGACTACGTTTGAGAGTACGCAGTGCCACTAATTTTAACATTTTTTTGTCCCAAAAAATTTTAAAACGTACAAATAAACCTTGTCGATTTGACCGCAAAAGGTAAAACAATTTCTTTGCAAGAAATTCCCTAACAAAGTTAAAAAAAAACCCGCACTTCACACTAGAATACCCCCTGAAGCAGCTAATTATATCTTTTTTTGCGTAAATGTGAAACATAAGTCTTCTTCCTTCCAATGGTTGCAAAATTATAGTCGGAACTTTAAAAAACTTCGCCCGATCGCCGAATCTCTAGTCGCCGATTTGGACAATTTTCCTCGCTACGAACCACTTATTCGCAAATATCGCAAAAACTTCTTGCATTCTTTTGAAGCTTGAGCATTTCACTTTGTAACGATGTGACCGCAAAACCGCGACTCGTCGGGAAGTTTGAAAAATTTCTGCCGATCGCCGGTTTTGAATGATTCTTTGTGAGGCAAAGATCGGCAAAGATCTTCGAAAAAAAAATTCCTGCACTCGTTCGAAGCTGAAGCCATTCTCTTTGCGCCGATTGCGAAATTATTAGTCGAAAATAATCATCCGAATTTATAAAAAAAATCCCTTCCAATTCGTATTTTCTAATATTTCGTTTTATTAAGAATAAAATTAAATTTTTATGTTTTATATAATATTTTATATATATATAATTTTATAAATAAATAAATATATATATAATATTACATATATATATATTATTTATGTAATATTATATATTATATTTTATATTTACCGTATCCTTACCCTTATTAAGAATAAAATTAAATTTTTATATGTTTTATATATAATTTTATAAATAAATATATATATAATATTCGATCTTCGAAGTTGAGCAAAATGTTGCGTAAAAAATTTCAGGTTTTCTCTTTGTTTTTATTAATTTCGAGAATTAACACCGATAAATAAACAAATTCATCTTCACGACGTAAATAAATGTTTACTTAACAAGTTAAAACATAAGATACGAAATTTAAACGATACAAAATTAATTGAACATTATTAGTATATGATAGACAATATATACAGAACCATAGTATAACAGTAGTATATAAAATAATAGAAGAATATATAATAAGAGATACATTATAAGCTTTCTACGACCAGATGTTGTAGCCGGTCTACTGGTTTCATCATCCATTCTTCTAAGGAATTCTACGAATTCTAGAAAATTTTCCACTGTTTCACGACTGTAATGCCGAAAATTCGATCGATCATTTTCAGTTTCCTGTCACTTCGAATACGGGAGGTTGCATCGTACAAGAAATCGTTTATAACAATTACGAACGTAATTCCAAACGACGAGAGGCTGTCAAATCTTATACAACGACGAGGTATTTAACTTTCACGTAAGATTAATAGTTATCCGAGATTGTTTAAACTGTAATTGTTGTTGACAGGTTGGATTCAATCTCCACTCATAGCTTTTGCTGTTTAAAACGACGTCCACGAAATGATTACGAATGACATTCTGAATTTAAGTGAAATGGTAGAATATTTCGTTTAGGCTCAGACGAAGATTTCGAATAAGTGTGAATCACTTGTCGATTAGAAACAACTTATCGTAATGAATATTTTTTCGACGAGATTTTGCCAGAGAGGACAGAACGGTACAGACAGGACAGATATTTAACTATAAATATAAATGCAACACACGAGCATAACGTAATTTAATACAACGGCGGTATTAAAATGTTTATAATAAACGTACCATGCAATATATTGATAATTATGACAATTATATCATGGATTATCGCAACTTAATTTAATTACTTCAAAGTGACTTGTATTAATTACAATAATTAAGTATGTTACACACTGAGTCTATACAATCTGGAGACACATACTTTACACATTGATGCATCATTGACAAAATGTAATTGATCACCTTTCTTTAGGTGGAATATAATTTGTATAATTCACTATATAAACCTATTATAATTTTGATCGGATCTGCCGATCTCTCGTTAGGCGGAGAAATTCATTCGACGTGCGTCTTCAGTCCTGAATCCTGAACAATTCGAAATCTCGAATTCTGGTTGAGAATCTTCTGAAACTGTAATTCTTCCCTGGTCTACACCCGATCGTGAGGAACAGTGAACTGTATGTCCACATCTGTTTTTCGATTGACTTCCGGATCCCTTCTCGACAGTTTCTCGAATGCCTTCGAATGATTGATTGACCGAGAGAATAGTTATCCTATCGATTTGATTGAACTGTCGACTCTCTCCTCGCTGGCTGCGAAGCCTGACTTTATATACATGAGTTGGCTGGCCTGCGCGCCGGCCAAATCATTTCAAAATCTGACGATGCTAAAAATTCGCGTCGATCGTTCCTCGAGGACGTCGATCAACACAAGTTTTGTGTGTCAACAATTGAGGTTGACAACAAGGAGACAAAATAATCTGGCTAAACGTTAGGGCTTTTTGCCAGCGTGAAAAAGAAAAAAAAAAAGAAAAAAAAAACGAGCGAGCCGTTGCCCGTTCGTCAGAAATATTTCAAAATAAATCGATCGATTCTTCGTTTCTTTGCAGTAGTTTGTGTTGAATTTTGAATTAATAGAGGTTATTAAGAGGAATATACACGTATTCTTTTTCATTTGCAGATTTTTCAACGATAACTTAATTACTCATTAATATACCAATTAATTGAATTTATCAAGAGAAATTATATATGTATTTTTTTTGATTTGCACCTTTGTTTTGAAAATATTTCAACAGTAGTTTAATTACTAATTAATATACTAATTAATTCAATTTATTAAAAGAAACAATATTTCTCAACAGTAACTTAATTACCAATTAATTTAATTTATTAAAAGAAACAATATACACGTATTCTTTTTCATTTGCAGATTTTTCAACGATAATTTAATTACTCATTAATATACCAATTAATTGAATTTATCAAGAGAAACTATATATGTAGTTTTTTTGATTTGCACCTTTGTTTTGAAAATATTTCAACAGTAGTTTAATTACTAATTAATATACCAATTAATTCAATTTATTAAAAGAAACAATATTTCTCAACAGTAACTTAATTACCAATTAATTTAATTTATTAAAAGAAACAATATACACGTATTCTTTTTCATTTGCAGATTTTTCAACGATAATTTAATTACTCATTAATATACCAATTAATTGAATTTATCAAGAGAAACTATATATGTAGTTTTTTTGATTTGCACCTTTGTTTTGAAAATATTTCAACAGTAGTTTAATTACTAATTAATATACCAATTAATTCAATTTATTAAAAGAAACAATATTTCTCAACAGTAACTTAATTACCAATTAATTTAATTTATTAAAAGAAACAATATACACGTATTCTTTTTCATTTGCAGATTTTTCAACGATAATTTAATTATTAATTAATATACCAATTAATTGAACTTATCAAGAGAAACAATATATATATATAGTTTTATGCTTTGCAAATATTTCAACAGTAGTTTAATTACTGATTAATTTAATTTATTACGCGAATATATATGTATTCTTTTTTGATTTGCAGATTTTCCAACAGTGATTTAATTACTAATGTAACAATTAATTGAATTTATTAAGAGAAACAATATTTCTCAACAGTAATTTAATTACCAATTAATTTAATTTATTAAAAGAAACAATATGCACATATTCTTTCTCATTTGCAGATTTTTCAACATTAATTTAATTACTATAATTAATATAATAATTAACTGAATTTATCAAAAGAAACAATATATATATAGTCTTTTTGATTTGCAACTTTGCTTTGCAAATATTTCAACAGTAGTTTAATTACTAATTAATATACCAATTAATTCAATTTATTAAAAGAAACAATATTTCTCAATATTAACTTAATTATCAATTAATTTAATTTATTAAAAGAAACAATATACACGTATTCTTTTTCATTTGCAGATTTTTCAACGATAATTTAATTACTAATTAATATACCAATTAATTGAACTTATCAAGAGAAACAATATATATATAGTTTTATGCTTTGCAAATATTTCAACAGTAGTTTAATTACTGATTAATTTAATTTATTACGCGAATATATATGTATTCTTTTTTGATTTGCAGATTTTCCAACAGTGATTTAATTACTAATGTAACAATTAATTGAATTTATTAAGAGAAACAATATTTCTCAACAGTAATTTAATTACCAATTAATTTAATTTATTAAAAGAAACAATATGCACGTATTCTTTCTCATTTGCAGATTTTTCAACATTAATTTAATTACTAATTAATATAATAATTAACTGAATTTATCAAGAGAAACAATATATATATATATAGTCTTTTTGATTTGCAACTTTGCTTTGCAAATATTTCAACAGTAGTTTAATTACTAAATTAATTAAATTTATTACGAGAATATATATGTATTCTTTTTGATTTGCAGACTTTTCAACAGTGATTTAATTACTAATTAATATACCAATTAATTGAATTTATTAAGAAGAACAATATGATTAACACCTAACCAAGAACATGTCGATACAAAAATTTGACAATTGCAAATTCGAAGAGCTTGAAAAATTAAGCTACCAAAGAGAAACTTGCTTTACGACATTATGCAGAATAATATAAGAAAAAAACTTAGAACTTAGGATTAGAATTGAAAGCAAGTTCACTTGAAAAAGAACCGATTTAATTTCTATGTCTAATGGTAAAAAAGGAAAAGATGCAACCGTGCACCTTTCTGTAAAATTATTTCCAGATTACGCTTCATTGAATACCACTCAGCAGAAATTCCTCGTAGCAGAAACGAAATAAGCCACCTGACGAATCTCTCTATAATTCTCTCTAAAAAAAATTCTCTAGCAAAAAAAATTCTAGTAATTCGGCGTGTGAAGTTGCGCGATACAAATTACCTTGTCGCAATTACATTTTGTCGGCTCGCCTACAGTTTCATCAATCAAACGAGAAATCGATTAGAAACGGAGGGGGAAAAAAAAACGCATACAGAACGATTCGAGTTTTCCATAAATGAAGAACAGGTTTCGCTCATCGCGAGTATTGCCGAAACAGTCGACAAAACCTGAGAAATTTCTATGCACATAGTCACGATTGTTTCGATTGAGCACACACACACACTCTCTCTCTTTTTTTTTTACCGAGTTATTTCACCATTTCAGTTGGAAAAAGATCTTCCAAACGGTTTTATTGTATCGGTGTAGCACGTTTTATCGAAAAATGTACAATTAAACTGCGGATCTCTGTGCGTTTGTGAGAAATTTAAAAGTGCAATATTCCGCACAGAATGTGTATAACGTATCGTATTTTTATGAAATTTATGAATTAACTGCGGACTTTTATGCATTTTTGAATGCTCGTAAACATGATTAAAGAAATGGAACCTAAATAGAAGATCGTTTTTTTCTTTACAGAAGAGTAATTAATACTTTTCTTCGGATATATTATATATATATTGAATGTCTGAATATTTTTGTATATTTCTGTATATTATGTGCAGTTTTGCATCGTCAAAAATTTCCATAAATTTCAAAAATCATAGTACTACAATTATTAAATTATATTACGCGTATATTTATTAAAATAAGTAATTTAAATTATAAATTGGAGAATTTATAATCTATTTGAAATTATGAATTCCCCAATTTATAATTTCTAATAAATTATTAATAATTTATAAAGAATTATTTATTAAATGAGTAATCTATTAAAATATTTTTATTAAATAAATAATCTATAAATTATTAATATTCTCTTATAATTTGTTAGAAATTCTCTAATAATTTGTTAGATCTATAAATTATTAATTCTCTTATAATTTGTTAGATATTTGTTAGATAGAAATAAATAATCTATAAATTATTAATATTCTCTTATAATTTGTTAGATAGAAATAAATAATCTATAAATTATTAATATTCTCTTATAATTTGTTAAATAATTTATAAATTATTATAATAGTCTCTTATAATTTGTTTGTTTGTTATTCTCGTATAATTTGTTATTTTTTATTAAATAAATAATCTATAAATTATTAATATTCTCTTACAATTTGTTAGATAATTTATAGATTAAATAAATAACCTATAAATTATTAATATTCTCTTATAATTTGTTAGATGCAAGATGACAATATAATTAATCAGATTATTATAAACAGGCTGCGGGATATATATATATATATATACAATACATTAGATCTTTTTTTTTAAATTATAAACAATGCAGACGAACTCGTAAAAAATTAAAATAGATACAAAGTTAATTAGTAAATTAAAATATACTTACTACTGTTGTACAAATTTGAATACTATAGTGCAAATAATATGCTTAAATATATACGTGACTACATTATCAAACAATTATCTAATTACGCAAATAAAGTTTAACAATATCTGAAGTCAGAATCTTTTACATTTGTACGTTGTAATTTTCAAATTATTTAAAGGAAGAAGATTTTTAATTATTACCACTATTTGAGATATCGTTGGATTATAAATGACTATGCATCGACTAATATAAGTGTTATGTTACTGTTTCAATATAATTCGCACGAAAGTTGAGCTTCTCGAGTGAATGAATTATTAAATAATAAATATTCCAAACAATAATATAGAAAACTCCTATAGTAATAATTTTCATTGTCTTTCACATAATTTCGAGAAAAATCGAATTATTTCGGTACAAAACGATCCGATAGAATCAAATTAATTTTCAGATTACCAGCGTTGGGAATACGACCGAACTTTTTCAAAACTAATTCCTCGCGGAACAAGTGAAAATAACGTTGAATAAGAATAATATCTCTTCATATTCCCCCGTGTCGCTTTAATTGCCATCTTTCGCAATTTATACGGTTAGCGTTAAGGAATTTATAGCGGAAAAAAGGGAATGTGTTGGAGAGCAGGACACCGTAAACATGCCCTAATTATTTTTCATTTTAGATGAAGTCTTATACGTAACTTTGTTTACCAGCGAAGTGTTTCTTAGTGTCTGTTATTTCAGCTAAAGTAATTAATAGGTATCAAGTGTGTTAAATTTTGTCATCAGAGTGCGAACTTTTGTGCATTTATGGAAAATTTTTAATTGCACGATATGATATGAAAAAAATAAATATCTCAAGAACATGAGTTTGCATAGAAAATCGGAAATCCACAGAAATCTATTCTGACCATGTAAAATTAATAATTTTATCACTTTAGATGTTCGATGTTTCATCAACATTGAGTGACAATTCATTATTCAAACATTTAGCACTAAAATTATCAATATAGCTAAAATATCAATTTGTAATTTCAGCATATTAATAATTTAAATAATTATTTTATAGTAAAATATAAAATAAAAATTAAAATAATAATTTATATAAGACACAAAATAAATTGAAATATTTAAATATAATAATTTTCTAATATCGACAATATTAATAATTTGATTCTACTATCATACAGAGTGAAACATCAATATTGTAATGCTTTATTATTCAAAACGTTAGTGCCAAAACTACCAAAAATGGTCGAAATATTTCTACCAATTTTTCTAGGAATTTCGGACTTTTAAATAATAGTATTTCTCGAGATTTTTCATAAAACAAATACTTTATGTTCATTATTATAAACTATATAAATAATAACATACACAATTACCTACACAATTAACATTATATAATAACATAAACTATAATTTATTAAACTATATGCTTCGTTGCGCTTGAATTTCTCCGATACAAATTTCATTCTTTTACAGTAATTCCAACGTTAAAAAGATATGATATATCATTCTGTTTTTACCACATCGTATGACAGATGCTAATTATAACTAATTAAAAAATATTTATCCAACAGGTAATAAAAAGATAAGAAGCAGAAACATATTCGTATACGTTACATGCTGCTGCTCTGGCAGTAGAATATCCCGCTTATATTCAGACAACGCTCACTGCTGCAACCTTTCTCTCACCGTGTCGAAAATCATCAATCAACCGTGCGTCAAGAGGTAATCACCTTGAAAATAATTGAGATTTGATAAAGAAATTCGATATGTCGTATCTAATTAAATGTAACACGCTGCAAAGATTTTTTTGATATATTATATTTCTGTCTCTAAAAAAATACTTCGAACAATTGCAAAAAGTTCGTGTGACCTTTATTTATTTGAAGAAGAATGTCTTTATTAACGCTAGAACGTTACTATCTGTCAGTATGACAGACTTCAGATTTTTTTTTTTTTTTTTTGTTGGAATTGCTGAAAAGACAGGTATTTTTGTCAAAATTAACACTGATTTCTGTTTCCTGTTTTGGATCTATTTATTTGAATATTTATTTACTACACGAAATACTATATAAAATACTGTGCATTCAGTGTCAATCAACGTTCGCGTTATCTCCTTCAAAATAATTAATTACGAAACATCTACACTTCTGATCGAAAGTTAATAGAGACCTCAAATATAATAATCATTAATTTACTTATATTAATTATATTAATGAATAAATATTTTACACTTTATTTACTTATATTAATAATTATGTACACGTGATGACACTTTTTTTTTTTGTATAAAGTATCATTCACTTTGAATATTCCAGAATTATCATAGACAGTAAAATTTTTCAATTGAATTTTATAGTAATTATTGACATTATTTGCTAATACTTCGGGCAAAAAATTCGCCACTAGCAAGTACGTTTTATAATCCTAAATGTTATTATTATGTAAATCCTCAAATATAATAATCATTAATTTACTTATACTAATTACATTAATGAATAAGTATTTTACACTTTAATATTACATTATTATACTATTATATACATTTTACACTTTAATATTTAATATTAATATTAACTTAAAATTAATAATTATATACACGTGACGATACTTTTCTTTTTGTTTAAAATATCATTCACTTTGAATATTCTACAATTATCATAGACAGTAAAATTTTTCAATTGAATTTTATAGTAATTATTGACATTATTTGCTAATACTTCGGGCAAAAGATTCGCCACTAGCAAGTATGTTTTATAATCCTAAATATTATTATTATGTAAATCCTCAAATATAATAATCATTAATTTACTTATACTAATTACATAACTAATACATACATAATAATTTACTTATACTAATTACATACTTATACTAATGAATAAGTATTTTACACTTTAATATTACATTATTATACTATTATATACATTTTACACTTTAATATTTAATATTAATATTAACTTAAAATTAATAATTATATACACGTGACGATACTTTTCTTTTTGTTTAAAATATCATTCACTTTGAATATTCTACAATTATCATAGACAGTAAAATTTTTCAATTGAATTTTATAGTAATTATTGACATTATTTGCTAATACTTCGGGCAAAAGATTCGCCACTAGCAAGTATGTTTTATAATCCTAAATATTATTATTATGTAAATCCTCAAATATAATAATCATTAATTTACTTATACTAATTACATAACTAATACATACATAATAATTTACTTATACTAATTACATACTTATACTAATGAATAAATATTTTACACTTTAATATTACATTATTATACTATTATATACATTTTATACTTTAATATTTAATATTAATATTAACTTAAAATTAATAATTATATACACGTGACGATACTTTTCTTTTTGTTTAAAGTATCATTCCAGTTTCGAAACAAGTACATTTGTCCGATTTTTACTTTCGAACGAGCGTTCCTATCGTTTTTCCCATTTTTTTCGAAACATTTTTGGTATGCAATTAACAATTCAATTCCTAGCCCGTTCGGCAAATCTTTCTCTGTACTTTTAACGAACGTAAATCGCTGTTCTTTCACGGTTTTCTTCCATTCTTAGAAAGAGAAAATAATCACAAGGTGTGGTGTCTGGTGAATATGGTGATTGTGCTGAATATGGTCATCACGGTGTTACGTTCAGTTGAAAATCCACGAATGGGGAATGACGTGTGAACTGGTGCATAATCGTGATGCAAATTGCGAACGGTGGAAAAATCACTAACCATTCACCAAATTACGACTTAATGTGTTGACTGGCACGCGAAGGTTTGCCTATGAAATGAGATATTCAGTTTTCATAAAATATTACTCTGCGATCGAAAAGTTCGATGAAAAAACGTATTCTTTACTTTACAATGTTGTCTAATTATTCATACATTCTCATAAAATATTTATAATCATCCTAAATTACTTATAAGACTAGAAGGATCGATCGCAATCACGCAGTCATCGTGTTAATCAATTAATTATTGAATTTGAATTGCGTGTTTAATCTCTGCATAAAATTGAGAAGTATACCAAATCCTGAAACATAAAACGATAACTTCTTAATCTTTAAAATTGGAAAACTGAAAATACACTTGTTTGTAAATATAACGAGAGTATATTCTATATTTTTGATGAAACGTTGGATGAATCTGTTTGATATAGTTTGATAGAACCAACCGCCGTTAATTATTATAACGAGTAACTGTACTTTTGAATCTTTTCTGCATTGTTGCACCCATTGCAAGCATTTTTCAATTTCCTGCAAGTGTAGAAAAAAATTCACTGCTAAAATCTTTCCGTTATTTAGTTGTTAATTTTTTATTGACTGTGCTCTGTGCGTTTCAGAATCATGAAGGGACAAATAGAATGGTGGACTGCAACAGCGTTCCTTGTTCTGCTAGCAACGAGAGAAGCAAGCGTAGCAAACTGCGAGAAAGTATCAGAAGGGGACAAATCTTTGGATGATTCAGGTAAGAAACTCGTTTAATATAATAATCCAAACTATAATATAACATAATAATACAATAGTATAATATATATAATATAATATAATAATACAATAATAATATAATATAATATAATATAATAATACAATATAATAATCCCACTCGCGAGTATATAATATAATAATATATATAATAATCCAAAAGACAACGAACTCATTAGAATTGTGAACGTGCTATAATCAGGAAGTATTTCATCCAGATAAGATATTATTATTATTATTATATTATATATTATTATTATTATTATATTATATATTATTATTATTATTATTATATTATATATTATTATATATTATATTATATATTATTATATTATATTATTTCATAAGATCCCTGATACTTCATACCGAGTGATTTCTATTATGCATTATTTGTACTTTCTGGAGCAATTGATAATTGGTAACTGCTTATATATTTATAGTGAATGGAAAATTCTGAACTGAAATTGAACCGAAGAGAATTAAATTTGAAACTGAAGATCAAATAATGAAATAATTGACGAAACGGAAAATTTAAGAATACCTGCCTTTTCCTTTATTTAAAAATACCCAAAGTAGAGTATTGGTTATAAACTGGTAGAAAGTGACTCGTTTATTTGCTTGCACAAGTACACACATTTGCATAAATATTCACAGTCCAACAATAAATATTAATTGGCTGGTTTTCTGATCGAGAAAATTTAAATTCTCTAACTACGTAACGCTTATATTAGTAAAATAAAATATACGCTTTTGTTGCACATTTATCGTAACACAATTATTAATATAGTGATTTTTTTCATTCGTATAATATAATAATCCTACGTAATCTTATATGAATCATATTTTTATTATTTGTCACAACTATATGAATCGTATCGTATCTTTATCACGCAACGTAATATCATCCTACACATAAGAGTTCAGGTTTGTGGAAATTGATTCCACCAGCATCGAGTTTATTTAATCGGCTATAATTGATTGAAATTTGATACGAACAAACGGAATTCAGGTATTCAAAGAAGTTTTCGTCGTTTTTCTCGCGCGAAAAATCAAAAAACCACATAACCATTGTTTCAAATTGAATTTATCCAACAAAATATGAACCTTCGCATTTTATAACCTTCCTCTAACTGTATGTTTAACAACACTTAAGTGTATTTCAGCAAATTATAAAAGGAGGAAGAAACCCGAGCTGTTAGCTAGATTCAAGTAGTAGATTCCTCAGAAGGGACAGTCGAGTGCAAATTTAAATTTAAATTTTGCAAACGATTCATGAAAAGTGTCAACAGCGCAAAAGGATGCGATTTCCAAATGCGTGGACTAAAGTCGAAATCCGCAGCGAAACGAGAATGCAGCCATATTTGAATGACCGTGGCAAAAGGAATATATATACTGTCGTGTAAGGTCAAAGAATGTGGCT
The DNA here is from genome assembly GCF_011392965.1 of Frieseomelitta varia. Taxonomy (NCBI): domain Eukaryota; kingdom Metazoa; phylum Arthropoda; class Insecta; order Hymenoptera; family Apidae; genus Frieseomelitta; species Frieseomelitta varia. The sequence goes on from NW_025109957.1 coordinate 256,519, forward strand.
GGTCTGATCAATGAAATAACGTTCTACTTCGTGCTTCCTCGTATGTCAGCACTGAACCACGCATCCGCGCATGTTGCAAAATATATTCAGCGAGTTTTTTTTCATTTCTCTTCTATGGTTCCACCTTTCTCCAATTGAAAAAGCGATGGAAACAGGGGACAAAAAAAGAAAAGGAAGGAAGAAAAGAAAGAAATCGCGCACCGTGGCTGCTTTCTCGGTTGGTATTTAAAGCGTTAAAGGCAGGAATATGGATTTGAAAGAAACTAGAGCAAAAATGCCGATGGTGCTTGAAAGAAGAAATTACAATAATCCAAACTGAGAATTTTATATTTCTTATTTAATTCTTATATGTTTCTATAGAATATAATATTTATTCCTAATAATATAATATTTTTATATAATTCTTATATAATTTTATATTTTCTATGATTTAATAATTCTTATATAATTTTATATTTTTTATAATTTAATAATTCTTATATAATTTTATATTTTTTATAATTTAATAATTCTTATGTAATTTTATATTTTTTATAATTTAATAATTCTTATGGAATTTTATATTTTTTATGATTTAATAATTCTTATATAATTTTATATTTTTTATAATTTAATAATTCTTATATAATTTTATACTTTTTATAATTTCATATTTTATATTTTCCATAATTTGATAATTCATTTATAATTTTATATTTTATATTTCGAGTAATGTACAAAATTAAAACGTCGCATTAATTCATTTATTAATTTTTTAAATTTCCTTTAAATGTCTCATTGTTCGAATTCGATCAAATATTCGAAAACTCTACTATCTCTTATCTAAACGGAACGTTTACTAGTGATAAACGTTTTCTTTCTAATGTTAAGCTTCATATTAGCATATAATGTTAAGTTTCATATTTACCATTATGTATTTAATGTGCTTTGTTAAATTAATAATTCGAAGAAGAACTTACTAAAATGCTTAAAGAAAGACGATGTGTCGTTTATGAATGACAAAGATGTTCTGACGATTTGAAAAAGAACTTCGATGATTTTTAACAGTACAAAAACAATGATTCAACAATATAAAAAATACAATGTTTTTAAATATCGACAGATAAACTGACAATTTTCTTAATCATTATTTGAACACATGGTGCAATTCGATATCAAAATTTATACTCCTATAAATATTTTATGATGATTCAGTATCAGACGTCTTTACAAAGAAATTGTAAACCTGATAATAAAATGAAATATGCAGTTTCACTGTACATTAATATTCTAAAAATTAAATATTTCATCCTAATTTTATAATATTCTATTTTATAGAATATTTATATTCTAAAAATTAAATATTTCATCCTAATTTTATATTATAATATTCTACAAAATTTTATGATATTCTATAAATTTCATTCACGTCCAAAATTTCTACTCACAGAACATTTTTGTCTCTTTTTCTTAATTGATACACAGGAAGCTCTATTATAGTACAATATCGTATCACCAGTTCCAAAATATTCTTCTCCACGAAATCGTAACTAACTTTCTCGTCACAAAGAATAACAACAATCTCTCTACTCTAAAGAATTGTTACGATAAATTGCTCGACGTGAATTCACGGAGAACAACTATTCAACTTCAACTACTCAACTTCAAACGCATCTGGCAACGAAAGAAGTTTCTGAAAAGAAAAATAGTTTCAATCCCCTACATTTACATACATTTTTATCTTCGACATTTTATTATATTTTATTCTATACTATTATACATTATGTATATTTTTTATTTTATTGTATACACGTTTGTCCGTTCGCCGAGAAACGACGATGTTTCATCCCCCTGGGGAGGGAGGAAGCAGCCGCGCGCTAATCGAAAGCGGCATTTACAAAACCGATGATCCCGAGGCACGGGGCCACCGGCAGTAGTATGCAGAGCGACGTAAACTCTCTCTAAATAACAGGGCGCGAGTAATTTGGCCACGGTCCAAAGCGGATACTTCCCGCGCTGATTGAAATTCAAATTCGGCCAAGAGTTTCGCAAATGCCCTATAGCGCGACGTACGCAGTTGACTAGGTTCGTTCATTTGCCGAGGTTTGGTTGCGGAGGCCGCGCCGATAAGATCCTGCCTCACAGGTATATAACATTTATCGTTCCGGCTAAAAGCGGTGAAAGGCATCGGCCCGTGGCAAACCCGTGTTTCACGATCTGTTACGTCGACATTGAATCCCATGGACTGCCGATCCTCGATGGCATGCGCCAGATAGAAAGAGCAAACAGAAAGAAATTTTCCGACTATTTAAATAAAACGCATCGCTTCGAGCTCTAACGTGGAACAGATGGGAACCATTTGAGAGGAATGAATCCGTGACAATTCTGTCGTGAGAAAAGAACAATTTATAAGTATTCATAACTAAGTATTTTATTATATTGTTTTATTTTTATATTTATATTATTTTATTTTTTTATTATTTTACTTTATTTCATTTTATTATTATTATGCATTATTTTATTTTATTTTATTATTATTATACATTATTTTATTTTATTTTATTATTATTATGCATTATTTTATTTTATTTTATTTTATTACTGTTATACATTATTTCATTTTATTTTATTATTATTATACATTATTTTATTTTATTTTATTTTATTACTGTTATACATTATTTCATTTTATTTTATTATTATTATACATTATTTTATTTTATTTTATTTTATTACTGTTATACATTATTTCATTTTATTTTATTATTATTATACATTATTTTATTTTATTTTATTTTATTACTGTTATACATTATTTCATTTTATTTTATTATTATTATACATTATTTTATTTTATTTTATTTTATTACTGTTATACATTATTTCATTTTATTTTATTATTATTATACCTTATTTTATTTTATTTTATTATTATTATACATTATTTTATTTTATTTTATTATTATTATACATTATTTTACTTCATTTTATTATCATTATACCTTATTTTAGTTTATTTTATTATTATACCTTATTTTAGTTTATTTTATTATTATTATACATTATTTTATTTTATTTTATTTTATTACTGTTATACATTATTTCATTTTATTTTATTATTATTATACCTTATTTTATTTTATTTTATTATTATTATACATTATTTTATTTTATTTTATTATTATTATACATTATTTTACTTCATTTTATTATCATTATACCTTATTTTAGTTTATTTTATTATTATACCTTATTTTAGTTTATTTTATTATTATTATACATTATTTTATTTTATTTTATTTTATTACTGTTATACATTATTTCATTTTATTTTATTATTATTATACATTATTTTATTTTATTTTATTTTATTACTGTTATACATTATTTCATTTTATTTTATTATTATTATACCTTATTTTATTTTATTTTATTATTATTATACATTATTTTATTTTATTTTATTATTATTATACATTATTTTACTTCATTTTATTATCATTATACCTTATTTTAGTTTATTTTATTATTATACCTTATTTTAGTTTATTTTATTATTATTATACATTATTTTATTTTATTTTATTTTATTACTGTTATACATTATTTCATTTTATTTTATTATTATTATACATTATTTTATTGTAAGTATTTATAACTTTCTCGTATCGATACATGGAGAATGCAATCAATTCCTTTATTCCGATTGAACTGATCTACGTTCCGTGAAAAAGAGTCAAAAGATCAAAAGATTGTTCAACCATTTCTTAATCAATTGGACACATTTAGGATGCATGTGCATTAGATTAGAACGTATGTATTTACTGTTAACAAACGAATTTGCAAATTCAACTTCGTTTCAATTTATCTCTCCGTTGGACTGCGTAAATCTGACACCAAGGAATAAATTAAAGTAGAAAAACGAAGGACGAACGTGAGGGTTAATTATGACATACTCTCAGACGAACACGAAGGTGGCCATTATGGAAGGTCACTAATTGGTTGATAGAAGAGGATGTTAATATGCTTTGCAGTGTAGAACACATAAATTGGAAAATGTAATTCCGAGAGGATAACGAACAATACTTTCGTTCAAGTAGTTTTAATTTCGTAACGAATACAGTAGTCAATAATGGTTTCACGTGGTTTCAATAATTGATTGGTCATCTCGAATGAGAGGTCTACTGTTACATTCACCACATTCCGAGATAACGCGGTTTAAAGTTAATAACTTTTTCTATTCACTCTCGAACGTATGAAGCGCAGTTCTTTCCTTCTATTTCACATCTGACGAAATATTTGCAACCTGTGTACATTAAAATAAACTCTCGACTCAATTTCGACTGAAGCGTAAGAAAGGCCATTCACAGAAACGTTAAATTTATTTATCCAGAAAATACAGTACAAAATTGGCTTGGACGAATTAAAATATTTAATTTTCGAGGAGATTTTCTACCAATATTTATTAATTAGCGGATGGAATAATTTATTGTTCAGTGTAAACACAGAATTGACTGAATTTAGGTATAAAAGTAGCTAAATTATTCAAATTATTCAGACTTTACGCGAACATAATTCTGTTCCCTCTTCTCGACTTATATTTTTACGCGTTAGAGTTAACGTCTCTGTATAAATAGATTTTAATTCATTGTTTACGGAAGTTGGCAATGTTTTTGCAAACACCTAATACGTAATAGGAAACGTGAACTTCGTATTCGAGATCTAGATAGCCTAAAATCAAGTAAAATTACCTCAGAAAAGATTGGTTGCAGGAAAATAAAAAAAAAAAAAAAAGAACTTATCTCGTTCGGATCAGAAAATATCTCGATTTCTTTGTTGCAAGGTCTATTTCCGGCAACTCACACGACACGTGAATATATGTATTACAATATTTTCATTTCCTCTTTTCTTGCCTTATTCTGAAGGAGATTCATGCACGCAGAACTTTTTTTGTTTGTTTCATATGGTATTATTTACCTAGAAAGTATCTAAGTAAAGTATCTAAACTATTACTATTACAATTATTATTATTACTTTACTATTATATAAAGTGTAAAATATGAACTATTACAATTGTTATTACTACTTTACTATTATATAAAGTATATAATAGTAAAGTATTACTATTACAATTACTATTATTACTACAACTATTACTATTACAATTACTATTACTACTACAACTATTACTATTACTACTACAACTATAACTATTACTATTGCAATTACTATTACTACATATTATATAAAGTATATAATAGAGTAGTTTATTATATACTATTACTACTTTGTGTATTACAATACATAACTTTATTAAATATAATTACTTAGATGTATTGTAATCATGTATTACAATACATAACTTTATTAAATATAATTACTTAGAACTGTTACTATTACAATTACTATTACTAATTTACTATTATATAAAGTATATAATAGTATAGTTAATTATATAAAGTTTATTATATTTATTATAAATATTATAAAGTAGTTTATTACATAGTATAGTATATTATATAATAGCATAGTTTAGTATATAAGGTATATAATAGTAAAGTGTATAATAATAATATTATAATTGAAATTTTACGCAAGTAACTAATTAATTTCAAATTAACATGAATAACGAAGCCTATGCAATCTGTATGTTGGCCAATACAGTCTCCAATCATTATTTTGTCTTTATTTTTCAGTGATCGAGGAGAAACTGTCGGATTTAGAGGGATCGGAAACTTTCTATCACAACTTTGCAAGCCCGTTTCATGTTTATTTCTCTAAAATTTCCTTTTTCTCCTCAGGGTATGTATTAAATAAATGATTAATAAATAACTAAATAGATAGATAGATAGATAAAGGACGATTAACTGGAAACGATAGATCTCACGATTAGAGGATTAAATTTATCAAAAATAATGTTTCAAGTTGTTAAAAGATGTCTGGTTCAAAAGAAAATGTGGTAGAAATTACGTTTTTGCAAATCGAGAGATCATGTTTTAAAAACTATATAATTTTGAATGCACCGATCGATTTATTTAGACATTCCATATAAAAAAAAGTATTAAAGTAAAAAAGTATTTTACGTTGAAAAACATAAACGTTGGTTTAGCTTCAATTTTAGTTAAGCAACATCAATTTATTATGAAATTACATTTATATATTCATGGAAAATTCTCTTTTTACTTGTCACTCGTCAGTTTCTACTCTGTCATAATTCTAACACGAGAAATGAAATGTAGCATGCGTGTATGTAAATTATACGTAACGCAGAGTAAAAAAAAAAAAATATTCTATTCGCGTGAAAATAACTTATATATTTAAATATATAAGTTATTAAATAATTTATATATTTTAAGAATTTTAAGTAAGTTAACCATGTAAGTTCAACTTTGGAAAAAAAAAAAAAATGAGAATAGGTGCGAAGAATCGAGATATCGAACGTTCGATGGCTCCTGCAACAACTTGTACAATCCAACATGGGGGATGGCGAACACCACATTCGGACGACTACTGCCGCCAAGATACGGAAATGGTAAGAACAAAATAAATTCGTCGGCGGTTGAAGAAGACATTGCTTTAAGAAATTCACGAATTATTAAATTATCACCGAAATTATGAGACCGTTCAATTATAAACGAAATTACAATCAAAGAGATAAAATAATCCAAGATATGTTACAATGTGGAAAAATGGCGAGGCAACACTCGTTTTTTAAACGCACAAATATAATAATAATAATTATCATAATATTTTATAATAATAAATTAAATAAATAAAATATTTTATAATGATAAATTAAATAAATGAAATATTTTATAATAATAAATTAAATAAATAAAATATTTTATAATGATAAATTAAATAAATGAAATATTTTATAATAATAAATTAAATAAATAAAATATTTTATAATGATAAATTAAATAAATGAAATATTTTATAATAATAAATTAAATAAATAAAATATTTTATAATAATAAATAATAATTTTATATACAGAAGCAGAATATTGTACGAATATTGTATTTTTTTTTTACACTTACACTCAGTTCACAATTTTTCAATTATAATTCAATGATCCTTTAATTTCTCGAAGTAGCAAGCAGTTCAATTACCGGCCACTTCACTTATATTTATTATAGTTGTTGCTTCCTTTAGGCCTGCCTAATGGTCACGATTTAAATAAAAAATATCAGTTATCATTCTCTCTTTTTTTTTTTTGCTCTCACAGAAGCAAAAAGAAACATGACATTCGACGATAAAATTGTTGAATTTAAAATTTCCAATCTTTAATTTTTATTGTTGATTGAACTATTAAATTTAAGCACACCTTTCGCCAGTTATTTCTTTTTTTCTTTTGGTCCAATTTCACGCCGTTTTCTCGATTTACAGACGAGAAAAATTACTTCCGTGATCAATATAAAACTGAACGAACTATGCCACTTTCACTGTCCGCGACTCGATTTAATTCGTTCAAGGTTTCATTTAACTGCTGCAAACAATCGCGCGCACACGTCCATTTCGTTTTTCACGATACAATCGTAACACTTTGTTTCGAGCACCTGTAGGCTTTTTCCTGTTAAAACGCGATAAAGTTCGACGATTACGAGAAGAAATTGGATCACGCAGACGTGCATTTTATTTTGCTAAAAATTGATTTTTACTTCGTAACTTTCTATCTTTTTACTCCAAGTGATGTATTATTTGATTTCTTTGATTTTGAAAAAGACACAGTGCTTGCTCAAAGAGGTGTATATTTTTGCGCAGAGGTGTATATACTGCAATTCCCACGAATTCGAGTAATTCGTTGTTCGTAAAATAATATGACTTTGCGAGGTTTAAATAATTGGAATTTCGTGGTGCATGGTTTTCATCGATCCAACGTGTCGAACGAATTTCTTTACAATGTGCAACGTTTATTTCTACCGAAACCAACATCGGTGCAGTTTCTTTTCACGGACACGCTCCACTTCACCTAACAATGGAACAGATCAGACATTCAATGAAACAGTTTTATATCAACCGACGTATTACGTGAATCGTGAGAGAAAAATAATACTGTTACTAATGATATTACACAACGATAAATAGATTTTTCATCGACGTGATCGCAAAAAGAAAAGAGAGAATGAAAATTGCGAGACATTGCTATCACGATTCTAAATCAGTAAAATCTCGTTAAATCACGTTTACCTCGAACAATATCGGAATAATTCTTGACTCGATCAGAAGACTTGGAGAAAACTTATTATTGCAACATCGCATAGTTATTATTTTAATAATATAAGTAATATTATGTTCGACAATCGAAATATTCTTCAATTCGATCATAAAAATTCGGACTGAATTATTATTTTAATATTACAGTTAGGCAGCGAATCTTCATGCATTGGCGAAAAATTAAATCTTTTGCACTCCAAACTATTTTTTTAATTATTATTATTATTATTATTATTGTTTGATAATTTAAAAATCGAGATAACAGTTCCTGTGATAAAAACTGATGTCACACTTGACAAAGGCAAAAGTGTATTTTCAATAATACGTAGAAAATTCATAGAACGACATAAAGTACCAACGTTATTACTTTAATACTACAACAGATATTTTGATTTGATTTAATTTCAATTTAACTTTAAATCATCTAAATCTGGTTTAATTTGAATAATCAAAGTACACATTCCTTAATTAACCATAAAATTTGGATTATCATTGGAGTGAAATGATCATTCCAAGCGAATTTTCATGGACAATTTGAAGACGAGAAAATGAATTTTAAATATATTAAATATAAAATATATTATATGCAAAGAAATATATTTAAAAAAATATATATTAAATATAAATATATTATATGCAAAGAATATACTTATTCTTCAGTAATCGATTATTATTATTTATTTGGTACATTTTTAACTGTATTCACAAAAATACGATTTTGCAGAAATCCAAAATTCGATCAACATTTCCTGCAAGGTCAGCAGTTTTGTAAAACGATAATATTAATACAATTTTGTTTTCGTAAAATGTATCGTTCACATTTGTCAGGAAACGTCGATTATTTTTCAAGTAACGTGTCCGTACAGATAAAGAAACACGCATAAACGTCTGCTCGGATATGAAACGTGAGATTTTAGATAAACATGCACACCTTTCATATGCAGAAGCAGGTATGACGCAGAATACAGTAATAAAAACAGGGTAGCAAAAAAATAATGCAACGCAATAAATAATAATAAATGCAAAAATAATGTACGTCAGATAACCACAGAGTTTTCTAATATCTTGCAAAACTGTAGCACGTAATTATGTGATGATTGGTGGTAATGGTATTGGCAAGAAAATCAAGATAAGATCACAAGTAATTTACTCCGGTTCTCATTTTGATTTCAAAATCGTTGTACATTATCGAAGTAATTAACTTCTTCAACAAATTAGATCATTAGGTGATGATTGTTTCGTTTCTCTCGGTTATCTTAGTTGTTAATATCTATGTTTCGATAAAATTACGAAGCTGAAAAAGTATAGATATTGCTTCATCCGCGCTTTTAATTGTTTTAAAAGAGACTCTTTTTTTGTGTTATATATTTAATTTTTATTATTATGTCTGTATTTTGTATATTATATTAATTTTTGTATTATATTAACAACTGATGCTTTTTTCTTATTAACTTTTATTATTGAAGAATTTTTTATTAAAAATGTTAATATATTACTTATTAATGAGCACTATATCAATATTTATTTATAACAGTTTTCTAAATTAATTGTTTCTCAATATAGTAAAATAATTATTCTAGATAATAAAAACAAATTTTTTTATTATTCTAGATAATATTATCTATATAATTTTTTTATTAATTTTTATAAATTTTTGTTTAACAATGGTGAAATTTGAAATGATGATAATGATAATACGTATACACATAATATTATATTAATAATATTATATTATATAAATATTACACATAATATTATATTATATAAATTTCGTTGGACCAAATGTGATGTAACTTGTTTATTATCCGAATTTTTTTCTGCGATCTTAAATTTCGTTATTATTTAATTTTTCTACGCAAAACACTACTTGTATGGAATAAAATATAGTGTAAATAAATAAAATACAATTGATGCTTCTACTAACAGCAATGATCTGTTAAAATAATCAGTAATAAATATTATTAAATTTAATATAATAATAAATAATAAATTCGCAATAAAGATATTATAAACGAATATATAGAGCAGTGAAAAATCTTTGTGTTCAAATATTAATTCTTTAAGGAGCAATATTTATTTTTCAACGCTAGTTACGAACTCTAGGAATTATCCTTTTCAGCATTATTTCTCCCAGCCACAATTGAATAAAAGTACAAAATAAAAAGAAACTTAAATATTTTTCATATTCTGATATAACAAACAGCAAATTCATATTTAAACAGTAAATGTTATAAAGAGCACTGTATTCTCGATATTTTATTCGTGTATTTCTTGGAATTTTCGAACTTGAAAGTTTTCCATAAATGCACAAAATTCAAATCTAGTGATAAACTGTTATTCTTAATGAAAATTACTAAGAATCTGAATGTGTAACAATTTGCTGCCTGACCAAAAATAGAAATACCACAGAAATATCGCGTTTTGGTCCTATTTCTCTATTCTTTCGGTGATAATTGATGGACAAAGGATCGTAAAACTCTCTCTGTTGTTTCGCACAGTTAGCGTCTTTCACGACAAATGCCGACTTTCACAGAGAACTTGTCCCAATTTCAACGGAGACCAGACGTGATTTACACGTGCACGTAGGAACTAGTTCTCTCCTTTTAGTTTATAAACTTCGCAACGTTGTGCCGATACCCGCGAACCGTTCTGCAACTTTCTTGGAATCTTACCGCAACCCTTTCGTTTCGTTCCTGACAGACTTGAACACGTGCAAGCATAATTTCAGTTTCAATTGACCGAATGCTTGACTCGCTGCCTTATCTACCTGTGCCGATGAAACGCACACGCGAAATCAGATTCATAATCGACTCGAACAGCTTCGTACACATGCTTGATCAGTCAACGTTATGTAAAAACCACTAACGCACGACACGTGCCATCTATTCATCAGCGTCGATATTAAGTTGCCATTTCAAATCATCACACATGATTTTCAATCATTGTGCAAGATTCTAGATCTCTCAGTTTCAGTCGTACAGTTAAACGAACAGTTAGATGTTCAAAGAAATTTCTGCAAAGTTTTCTCAGACACAAAGATAAATTCTAAGGTACCATTTTTGTTTTTATAAATGTACGGATGTCGAGTAAAAGCCATTTTCTGATTCTTCGCTAATGATAAGAGATAATTATCTGTTGCATCAAGCGGGGCAATTTTATTCATAAACATAGGTTAAATTTAGTTTAAAATACAATCTTGAGTCAGCAATTATGCAGGGATTGAAAAATGGAACATTTTAATATTTAAAACACGAAAGTTTTGATGTAGTTACATACAGAAATCTGTACGTATGTCTGTGAAATTTTTAATACTTCGAATAAAAGAATAAAGTGTTTTGGACATTTTATAGATGTCAATTACAAAACCTGATATTGGAAAATACTAATAACCTGAAATTGAATAAGTTTGGAGATATTAATTAAAAAAAGAGTAGTTCTACTCTCATTGCATATTTCATTTCGTGTTTTTATTTTACGATTATTAATATTTAATATTATTTGATACTTGGTCTATTTAATAGTAAATAGTATAATTAACACTATCTTAACAATGAGTAGTAGATAATTTAATGAATTTAATAAGTAACAAGTAATAATTTAACAGTGAGTAATATAATATGATTTAAAATTTTCTGTAGTCTCTCTCGATCAATATTATTCAACAATTTTAGTTTAAATTGAGTCTAACCTTGATAATTTCCATAATTATACCATGCAAGTTTTTGCTGAATAAAGATCACAAAATTACGAAATAATGGGTTAGTTAAAAATTGGACCAAACTTTCTAAGAGTTTGTAGATCTCCCAGTCCAAATTTTGTTAGTTTAAATTTTGTCACACCGATTCTAAGATAATGACAACTGCCTGTTGCATTAAAGATCACGTGCATTATGCAAATTTCTTCCTCTTTCGTATTTGTTCGTTCTCAAGCACAGAATAGAATTCAATGAGTGGCATGTTCTCTTTTCTTAGAATTCAAACTTCACTTCAACAACGATATTTCTTACGCAACTAAAATCGACTAAAAATAGCTTAAAGGATTTTACACGCGTTAATGATATTAACCTTTGATGATGACATTTTTTAACATTCTCAGTCGGCGAATGGGGAAATATCAAATCGTGATGCAGTGGAAATACCGATGCAAGAATGACGAATGGGCCGCATCTCGGTTTATTATACAATAAACGGTGATTCCGTGACAAACAAGTTTTGCAATTTGTTCGACTTTGTAGAAACGGATCAAAATCGACGTAATTTGCGTTATTCACGCGAATGTGAATACATAGCAATTTTCTGATTTCATTCGTGTCGAAGGGAAAAAGAATTTGCTACACCTGCGATGGTTACGACACATTCTAAATGCACGTTCTCGTGAATTCTTCGATTTTTCTACTTTCATGGATCTATTTATCTAAATAGTATTCTAAATATAAATTTAGTATAAATATTCTAAATTTAGTTATTAATTATTAATTATGAAGTATAAATATTTTAAATTTAGTTATTAATTATTAATTTAGTATAAATATTCTAAATTTAGTTATTAATTATTAATTATTAATTTAGTATAAATATTCTAAATTTAATTATAAATATTTTGAAATATACTACACATTTCTTCTAAGAAATTTGAAAAATATTACATACAATTATATTTTGTTTCATATAATATCGACGATATAATATACTGTATTAAATTTTGAAAAATATTATCACAAATTATTATTAAAATTATTAAATTATTAAATTATTAAAGAGACATGTCGCGTTCACTTAAATTGGATATAAAAATGTCAAGAATGATTGTCAATTAAAAATTATATAAATTTCAATTCGATGAAACGTACGGTCGATTTTACTAACGACACATAATCCTAACATTTGGCAACATAATTGTTTATAATTTCATTTAGTACTCTATCTGTTGTTATAATTGTTATTGTTGACGCCCTGCAAAAGTCAATTTCGAGAAAAAATACCTTTAATCTTTTAAAACATGTTTGGATCCCTGTAATGTTAAAAAAATTTGATGTTTCTTTATAATTTCATTGGCAATAACAATTACGAGACTAAGAAAATAATTAACTATATTTTCTCCAATGAATGACAGTATTTTAATAACTACCTTTAAGTTGATTAATGTTTAACTCGAATGTACATATCGCTAGTAAGATTGAATTTACAAAATTTCCTGCAACTCTGTTAACTTTGATAAACATAAAATTCAATTAAAACACTCGGTACAATTTACTGGAGCGTTCCATTTACTAGAAATTAATCAGAAATATTATTGATATTTAATGATAATCGTCAAAGTACATTTTTATGACTTTTGAAGAAAAGTCAATTCTCTCTCGGTGTTACTTTCTTTTATATTTCTTGTGTCATAAAAAAATACACGAGGCTTGTGACTGCCACAGTCGCTATTAAACATTCAATTTTTCTACAGGAATAAACTCGCCACCAAAATCAGTAACTGGAAGCGAATTGCCACTCTCTCGACTGGTCAGTTATACGTTATTTCCCGATAACGACGTCGATGATCCTATATGGACACTGGTAGCGATGCAATATGGACAAATTATCACCCACGACATGTCTTTGGCAGCTGGCAATTCCCAATCGTGTAATGTATCACTCTTCTTTTCTTATATTAATTATTTCTACGATCGTTCGTCCATTTTTTGTTTCCACAATTGAGGAGGCAATTAAACTTTTAATTAAAATCAAAAACTGGTGACATGCAAATGTTCTTCTCTTCAATCTTCAATAAAACAGACATTGCGATGTGATTGTTAAACTGATTGAGTCTAATTTTTATTAGGGGTTTAATATTCGTTCCTTGAGAAAGAAATTATTTTTATTAAGAAATTAGTTTATTCGTCGCATGAAAATGACATAAGTAAAAAAATTCTAAGTTGAATTTAGAAAATAGTAACTTTAATGTCATTTTTATGCTTTTTCATACTTTTCAGTTTGCGAAATATGACTTCTGAATGGTACATATGATCATTCAGAGTGCGTCACGTAATAGTTTTGAAAGTGTGTTCTACGGAAAAATATTTCATACGAAGACCATGCGATATTTAATCTTGGTATTTTTCTGGTGTAAATAGCGAGAAAATAAACAACTATTTCGCTATTTATTGTATTTAAATATTATGTATTAGATTAAATTTAAATATTTTGCTATTATATTTGGGATGAATTAAACTTAATGCAAATATTTTTCAATACAAAGAGATACGTATTTCGCGTAAAAAATCGAAATTATTTAGATATAATTATTAAATATTTTTAAAAAATCCGTGCAATTTCTCTATAAAACACATTTTTTCTTGAACATATACTATTGAAAATATTTGAGATGGATATACATATATAGTATTATTTAGAATTATCTTTTGTACTAGGTTAGAATTATTTATTTTCGAATATTATTTATTCGTTTCATTAACATAGGATTTAGAATTATTAAATTGTCCAATTATTATATCGTAATGAAGATTTTTTTTCAACGAAAGGTTATTTATTTGATAACGAGTGACTTGTACTATTTGATTTCTAAACTCTTCGTACAATTGGAATACAACTTTGACGTTTGACTAACCTAATATCCTATGTTTAAATTTGCCAACTACTAGCTAAGTGTTCTCAAGGTGTTTTATTTAAATAAATCACCTCCAAAAATATGAATTAATGTGTAAGAATTCTCAGATTTAGGTCGTTCCTAGAACCAGTTTCAAATTAAATGTCACGCTTTGAGTGCATCTAGTATTTTACGTCAATACGTGAAACGAGTTTGTAATTTAACTCTCTTGACTTACAACTTTCTGACTTTTAAAACGCAAATATACACACACGCATGAAACTTTGCAACTGAATTACATTTACATTTCAATATGAAGTTAAAGTACAAAAAGAGAAAGAGAGAAAATAGAATTATTACAGTATTATGTTACTAAATAGATTTTATAACATAACTTTGTTTATATAAATTTCATTTGTGTTAAATAACTAAATTTTTGATCAATCCAGATTAAACGAATTTTCTTGCATTCATCTGTTTGAACGTAAATTTCTAATAACATAAAAGAAACATCACTGGTGGTTGACCTGACACGTTGACCTTTAATTATTACTTGATAATTATTAATTAAATTATTAGCAATTTAAACAACGGGTTACAGACATGCAAGCAAATAATTTCACACGAATGCAATTTTCAAATGAACTGGAATAGAATACGGTCCATAAAACCAACAAAATTTTTCAGTGCTTTTATTCGAAAAAGTCGAAATTTTCAGAAACCTATTGTAACATCGTATAATGGGAACCTATTATATGAACTCCAGTTGAATCAGTGAATTGAAGAATAGCACATGTCCAAAAAACATTTTGAAATATTTGAAAGCAATAGCTCGATGAGAAATTGTCGATCATTTTATAAAACTTTTATCTATAATTAATTCTTATTTTTAAAATTTTAATAACAATACATAAATATAATTTAAGTATATCTTATCGTGGATTATCAAATTAAATAACAAATTTCCCTAAAAAGATTAAAAGGCCGCCATATTACTTTATTTTAATGATTCAACGTTTAATTATAAAAATTTTATTCTTAAATTAATATAATGATGTGTCCTAGTTTATTATTCAATTTTGATATCACTTCGTGAAAGTTACATTTGTGGGGAAAATTTCAAGGCATCGTTGCATTCCAAACTCAGTTATGAAAATTTCAACGTAAAATTATCACATTTCTCATCAGGTGTACAAATATTTTTTTTACACACACGTACTACTTAACTCCTCGTTAAATTCACGTAAATGGAATTTTCCTGTGTCCCATCCACAAATAAAAATGATCAAAGTATATCGGAATTATATCGATCTGTCTTCAACTGGTCTTTCGTTATTTTTTCATGCAATCAGCGCCGCATGCTACGCAATGCTGTACCGATGATGGGCAGGTGATAGAACAGATGCTATCTCGTGACTCATGTTATCCCATAATTACACCGTACGCCGATCCCGTCTACAGCGAAGCCAACATAAGATGTCTCAATTTCGTTCGTAGTGCAACCGACCTTGACAATGATTATACATTTTCATTCAAACCAGCAGAACAGGTTTGCCGTTTCCTTTAATGCATCTAAACTTAGACGTTTATTTGTTAAAATACCACGAGTGTCGAGAGTGATCCCCAAGAACGCGACACGACGTGCAATGCACTCGTGCAAATGTTGAGAAATGCAATGAGTTCGCATAAACATGGACGTGAAAGCATTATTTGGTTATCTATACTCGAACGGACGTAACAATCATATCTTATCGATTGCCAATGCATCACACAGTCTACAAGTTACTCTCTAACTCCACTTTCGATAACTTATATCTGCGGTGTGATATCTGATGAATAAAATGAACTTTTTCTCATTTTGTTCCATAAAAAGATACTTCGAATAAAAGTATGATGTTAAGGGTATCGTGCAATATAACGATTAATTTCTTTTGTTATTGTTTCCTCGGATACAAAAGTTACATTAAGTTTCTTAAATTCAACGTAACATAAAGCAATTTTATTCTAAATATTCTTTTATATAACAATTATAACAATAATAAACTAAAATGTATCATATAGGAAGCAGAACATCTGCTATAATATTTTAAACAAATTTTTATTTCTCTAATTATGTTGATGAGAATGCAAATCTGCGTAAAGATGTTAAATTCGTTCATTCATGTTAAATTCGTATAAATTCGTTTGCAAATAGAATAATTGAATTCTTTTATAATAAGAAACAAAGTGGATTTAACAAGATATGAAATTTATGAAAATGAATGTTTATAATTGAAATAAACAAAATAGCTACGATATCAATTATCTTTATTGTCGTCTATAAATGACACTTTTAAATTATTGCAATATAAAATACAATTCAAATAAATTCTAAGTTAATCTTAACTTTTCTCTCTAATTAATTAATTATTTAATAATAATTTACTTAATAATTTCAGTTATAGATATTAGTTAATAGTAAGTAGATATTGATAGAAAGAATAAATAATATTATAATAATACTATTAATAATATTATATAAAACTATAAATAATACTATAAATAATATTATAATATTATTAATAATATTACATAAAACTATAAATAATACTATAAATAATATTATAATAAAACTAATATTAGTTAATAGTAAATAGATATTGATAGAAAGAATAAATAATATTACAATAATACTATTAATAATATTATAATAAAACTAATATTAGTTAATAGTAAATAGATATTGATAGAAAGAATAAATAATATTATACTAATACTATTAATAATATTATATAAAAGTATAAATAATACTATAAATAATATTATAATAAAACTAATATTAGTTAATAGTAAATAGATATTGATAGAAAGAATAAATAATATTACAATAATACTAATATTAATAATATTAATAAAAAATACTAATATTAATAATATTATAATAAAACTAATATTAGTTAATAGTAAATAGATATTGATAGAAAGAATAAATAATATTTCAATAATACTATTAATAATATTATAATAAAACTAATATTAGTTAATAGTAAATAGATATTGATAGAAAGAATAAATAATATTATAATAATTAAATGGCTAAAGACCCTGCAGAGTAATTTGTTCGTTGTTGAAATTTTAGAATTTCGTTCATTGTAGAAAATTCTAGCTTCGACTATTTATTAAAAATGAAACTTGCAAATGCGGAAAACTGTTTGCCAATACCATTAAAGAATATCAAGAATTGCACTAGATGTCCAATTAGTTGTAATGAAATGTGTCACAAATATAGTGCGTTAAGGAAACTTCGAATTTTTCCTTTCGTAGAAAATTCATTTCTACCGTGGGATTTCAGTCTTGTAAAATAAATTTTCCAGTTGAACGACGTGACACATTTCTTGGACCTCTCTCTGGTTTACGGGTCCTCCGACCAGTTGGCGAATAATTTGAGAGCTGGTGTCGGTGGGCGCATGGCCATCGATATACGACGAAACAGAGAATGGCCACCTTCGGCAGCCAATAAGTCTACAACGTGCGATATCACAAGTCCCAACGAAGTTTGCTATCAGGCTGGTAAGCATTGATGAAATCATGTTGCCGCAATATAATTCTAGAGAACGCTCAAGTATTAGCTAATAAACGGGAATATTGGAATGGTTATTAAGAAGAATCTTTGGACGGAGGCGACGATTCGTTCGAATACGGAAGACCAATTGCGAAACAGTTAATGAAAATATAATAAAGTTAACAGAAATATATAATATAATAGATATATTTTTCCCTTGAATTTAAAATCGAAATATTCAGAAAAAGAAACGTACTGTTTACAAGGGAAGTTCGAATTGGAAAATATAATTTTGCACAAAGGTAGCTCATACGATGGAACAATTTCTTTTTCCTGTAAAACACTCTCTCGAAAGAAATCGCGACTTTTTATACAGTGGCGAATATTCAGAAAAAAAAACGAAAGTATTGTTTTTCAAAGTACGAATGTTCAAGTTTTTTTGTTTCATCGATGATTTTGGTAAATTCATTTTTACGTGCGTAAAATTAATTTAATAAAAATACCGATTTCATAAAAAAAAATATATAGTAATGAAACTAGTAGTTTAAAGAGAAAAATCAATTTCATCGTGTTTCGTTATAATTTAATTCAAATTCCGTTTACGAGTACACAACGTATTTACAATATTATTCTAATTATTCCTGAGTAATGCTTAAAACATTACGTGATCGAATTCGTTGTTTACGTAGCAAAAAAGAAAAATTAAACTATCTCGAATTACCACATTCCGTGCCACGCCACTTTCGCATGTTTTTGCATAATTCAGATGAAAAGTATCACGACCCACGTATCGCTTGTTTCTTTTATGCTAGCTGCTTAAACAGGTTATTATCATTGACCGTTGAACGTAACGTGTAATGTATTAAAGTATCATTAAACTATTAATGATTTCCAGTTTTAAACGACTTGGCACCATTTTGATGTAAGATATTTCACGAAGATAAAAAAAACTTATACTCGTTAACTGAGCATAGGTAAAGGAAAGATATAATAGGAAAGATATACATATAATGCACGTGTGTTATCGCAGCGCGATAATAAACTTATCTCGAAATTATAAATATCTAACAATTAAGGTGCAGAAACTATTAATCATTTTCAAATTAACAGTGTTGGTAAGTTCATAATTCACAACAATCAATGCATTCTTAGTGAAAGTAATTATTATTCAATGATCACTGAATACTGTTTCAAAAGTACCTATATCAATGGAATTATTACATTAGTTAAAATATCTTCCTCTACAATGGAGACTGATGTCGTTTATTAAATTTTTCAGATTCACGAAATGTTCTTCCTCTTTACTGCGTTGGAAAGTTTGACTGAACTTTGTTATAGTATAACTTTGTGTAGTTACTTTAAATTCTTTTCCCAAGTAATAATTGCTTTAGATTACGTTAATACGCTAGTACGTTAATTCTTTTTGAAACAAAGTACACATTTTCTTTATCAAATTTAACGATCTATGAGTCTTTGTATTTCGGTCTAGATTTACTAATCAGATTTATTATATGTTTAGAAAATATTTAATATAAAATAAAGCATGCTAATTGAGAACTTCACATTCTTTTTAAGCTTGAGATATTTTTTAATTTCAGAGAATTTTAGTGAGGGAATTTGAAAAGACCGAAAGAACGCAGCAAAATTAAAATTTTATAAGGCAAATTTAAATTTAAATTGATTTCAAAATATGGTAAATCATTTTTTAAAAAGAATTTCTCCTCACTATTCTTATTATTATTTCTTTTCTATCGTAACTGAACGTATATTAAAATATTCTGCTCGCAATAAGCGCCCTTTCATCAGACTTACTTCAAGTGTCAAAAAATCCACAAAACGCATAAAACATGTAAAAATGTATAAAATATTCAAAGTGGAGCACTAATACGTAGTAGATGAAACAAATTTCTATGTAAAATTAAATTACTTTTGTTTCTAAAAACAATCAACTTGTCAAACCAACATTGAGTCATGTATAACATAATAATACAAAGTAATATAAAAGTAAAATAAAAATATTAATACAAAGTAAAATAAAAGTAAAATAAAAATATTAATACAAAGTAAAATAAAAGTAAAATAAAAATATTAATACAAAGTACAATAAAAGTGAAATAATTAATTATAATTATAATTATCTGTATTTTTATCGTTATATTAGATTTAGTATCTAAAGATAATCTCAAAGTATCATAGATATAATGAAAACTTCGATGTGAATTACAATCGACTGTTCGCGAGATTCACGTACGCGTTTCAATTGTTATTTCAGGCGACGTTCGTGTCAATCAAAATACTCAGCTGACTGTTTTGCAAATTATACTACTTAGAGAGCATAATCGCATTGCCGATGCTTTAGCTCGTATTAATCCTCATTGGACGGATGAGACAATTTTCCAAGAAGCACGGCGTATTGCGATCGCAGAACATCAACACATTTCGTATTACGAATGGCTGCCGATATTTTTGGGTGAAATTTTAACTTCATTAAATTATAGATGAACATCACGTTGTGTCGTAGCTTGTTTATGATAATATAATTAATATAAATACAGTATATCGTACTTTTAGGTACAAGCAGCACATATGGCAACAACATTTTATACGATACTACCGATTACGTGAACGATTACGATCCAGACGTAAATCCAAATGTTTTCAATGAGCACGCGACCGCTGCTTTCAGATATTTCCATTCTCTTATCGCTGGTTTCCTCGAGTAAGTACAGTCGTACTTTGTAACAGTCAGTATAACAAAATAAATTCATTAAAACAATGAAAACGATCGAGAAGAAATTTACACGAGATTGTAATAGATCAAATTTAACAACAAACTAAGAACTCAATCAGAACGTTCTAACATTGATGGTGAGCAAGAAAGATAAAAATGTTATCTTCTATAAAGTTTACAGCAGATTCGTGAATATATCAATTTAATTTAGACAATTAAGTATTTATTTCAACCGAAATTAGAAAATACTAATTTTCAATATTTAAACGTACATTAATACTACATGATTTGAATTCCTAAGTAAATTTAAGTTTAAGCCATATATTGCGATTCTTATATAAAAGTCCAAATTTATCAAAAACGGTCCAAATTTTTTATTTTTCTTTCTATTGAAATCTTTGAAGTTCTATAATGAATTAATTCATCATCCACGCAAAACATTTTTAGATAATAATAATCAGATACATTTCCCTTGAGAATCTCTATTAGAATACGTAACAAATATTTAAATGTCGATGTAAATGTTGTTTTCATCTATTTCGCGAACTTTAGCTTGGCGAAGGAAGATCGATCTTCAAACGCTGCCTTGAGGCTCAGCACTTACATGAACAAACCGTCAATTATCGAGGAAAACGACAATATGGCCGATTTGACGAGAGGCATGTCTTTTCAGTCAGAAAAAGCCAGCGATCAATTCTTTGACGCAGAGGTACGAGTTTATACGAAACGTTCGTAGACAACCTTTCATAGTTCGTTTACACCTCGAGCGAAATTTTTCCAAAGCAAACTTTTTTAGTCTTGTTGGAAAAATTCGCAAAGATTTGACTTAAAAATTGATGGTGTAATATAATAAAAAATTTTATAAAAAGTAAAAAGTATGAATGACTTAGCTTTCCTACTTTTTTTTCTTTTTCTATTCCTATCCACGATATGTATGATAATATGCTTATTCGCGAAGAGTTTAAATTGAGTCAAATTCTTGGATTTTTATATATTGCAGATTACGCGATACTTATTCAGAAACGGAAAACCACTGGGGTCTGATCTTCGTGCGACTGATATTCATAGGGATCGCGATCACGGTCTCGCATCGTACAACGACGTTCGTGAACATTGCGGTCTACCGAGGGCGACCGATTTCGACGACTTCACAGATTACATTTCCTTCGAGGTAAGTACAGTTGCTCAAAATTAATATTGGGACAGTTAAATATTTAAATTGTTACAATACATATATTCGAAGTTCAATAAAATGGGGGGAAAAAAATAGAAAAATAAAAAATGCAAGTTTTAAGAAGTCATTTGTAAAGGGGAGGCTTCGATCTTCGAATCCATTGTAGATTCAGTTATTGAGAAAGTTTTTCAATATTTTTACATACTATGACAATTTATAACATCTGGAGAAGAAAAGTATCTTCATTTTTGAACGATGTATTTTGAACATAGAGATTTCACGTTTTAAAATGAATTCAGGTTTGTTGCTGTATGATCTTGTTTTACGGTTTTAATATTCAGTGTCTCAATGGCTGCGTCCGAACGTTAATGTGAGAAATTTTAAATACTTTCCAAGAAGAAGATACAAAATTGTCGATAATAAATAATAATAACATTATAGTATAGGATTTCATGCCATTTCTTTGCATTTTCCTTGTGTAATCAAATAGAAGTCCACGATGAATTACAAATATATTACATAATGGAGCTGTGATAAGTCGTAAATCGAATAAAAATTTACAATGATAATCGACATTATCTTTATGATATGTATTACTTTGTTCGTAGAACGTAAAGAAGTTGGCCAGTTTGTATGCCAGTCCTGATGACGTCGATTTAGCTGTCGGGGGAGCATTAGAAACTCATGTCCAAGGACTTACAGGTCCTACGTACTTGTGTATTTTTATTAAGCAATTCTATCGAACACGAGTGGGCGATCGTTATTGGTTCGAAAGTGGTGACCACAAATTAGCGTTCACTATAGGTAAACACCTTATGTTTTCTTCAATTTGACTATTACAGAATTGATAGTAAATTAGAGTTTTCAAGTAAAATTTTAGCTACAACTCCTGCTCGTTGAATTAGGACCATTATTTTCAACATTTTTTTATGTCATTTTAGTAAATTTACCATATATGAAATAAAATGACAAATTTTATCCCATATAGGTAGTTCAGATTTTTATAATTTTAACAAAATATTGAAATTGATAATTTGGTAAATAGATAGATACGATGGAATAGATAGATTGTACGACTTCTGTGCTTTTGCAGAGCAATTGAATGAAATTCGAAAATCCAGCATATCCAGACTACTCTGTGATAATGGCGATGACATCGTAAATATGCAGAAACAAGGATTCAAAAAAGTCGATTCTTCGTAAGCCTTTCATTTCTTTATAACGATATACCTTATAGTTTATTAACTATACCATCCGAGTAAAGTTTTTCGTTCATTTCAGTAATCCTATTATGAGCTGCGACAACATTCCATCCGTAAATCTTTTATTGTGGAAAGATTTCGCTCCGGAACTGGGGAATCATGAGAAATCTACATTTCCGTTTTTTAAGAGATAAAAATCTATTTTCCCCCCCGTAGAATTGCCATTACCACATATCAAGTGATGCCAAATATCAATTTATTAAACACAATTTTGATAATTATTAACGTAAAGCAGACCTGAATGAAATGTTAGACTTGTCCGAATAATAATATTTTAAATAAATATTTCAAATAATATGCTCTACTGTAAATAATAAATTAATCATTATAATTGAGAAAGTAATAATAATTGGAGAAATAATAATTGAAGATTATTGCAAGAAATAACATATATTTGTTGATTAAAAATATAAGTAGCAAATGTAGAAAGAAGATGGAAATTTATGATTTAAAAGAGAAAATTGAAGTTTATCTCTAAGTTTTTTCTCTCGTCATTGAAAAATTGAGCGATATTGATTGCAACACTTGTCCGTAGATTTTTACAAATGTAATTTTATTTAATTGGAAATAAATTAGTTTAATCTTTGTCTTTCTTTACAAATAACTAGAAAAAATAATTTTAAAATAATGGTAATTGACAATTTCTTAAAATAAAAGTTTTTGTAAATATACAAATTGTGCTTTACATAATATTGTTAATAAATTAGATTATTCAGCTCGAACTTTAATGTTATCTATTTTCAAAACTCTCCTGAATTAAAAACTTAAAAAAAAAATGGACGATTTAGAAGGGAAAAAGCACAGTGCAAGTATACAATAAAATATATAATACACTTTAATGTTACGTAATACTTTTATTTATAAATATTATATGTTATTATAAAAAATAGTATATATATATATATATATATATATATATATATATATATATATATATACACACATACGTGTATCACAGTATATTGAAAAAAATTAAAAATTTCAATATTCTTTCAATATTGAACAAAAATTCATTTTGTGTAACATCTCAATTAAATTTAAAAGAATAAAACTGATTAAACATGAATCATTTAGATATGATAGACAGTAGACTTAAGAGAGAAAACATGCGTGATCTTACCTGGTTGTAATCTTCGTGAGATTGACATTTTCCAATAACGTTTGCAAATAATGAACTGACATATCTTGTAACACCAATGGTTCCCGTTCGTAATCGCTGAAACAATTGACGATATCATACAAATATCGGTATCGACGATAGATAAGAAATTAAACTTAAGATGAAAATAGCTTTCAAAAAAGACTTGATATAGTTCGAGATTATATTTCAAATATTTTTTTTTTTCTTTAAGAAAATAACATATTAATTGTTAAATAATTAAATTAAATATATTAACTGTTTAAAAGTATTTGAAATTCCTTAACGTTACAATATTAATAATATTGATATTACAATATTAATGTATTTTATCTTTAATTTATTTATAAATTTTATGAAAAATTTGAATGTATCGATACATAGTCGCAAATGATGAGTAGAATATAATAATAATTACAACATTATTAGAGGAGAAATGTCTTAGAAAGACATTATCATAAGGGAAGAGGAGAAACCGTGATTTGTTGAAGTTACAATATTTTAATTTGTCACATGATATTACTACGTGCTTTATCAAGCCACCGTTTATTTGCAATATGTTCTAGCATAAAATGGAATTTACGACTTATCCCAACACGTTCAATAAACTTTCTTATCTTACATATGTTTACGACCGTCTGAACAACGTTTCCTATTAAGGAATGAATATCGAATCAAAATGATCGCACTCAAAGGGTTGTTTTGTTTAGAATCAAAAAATTCTAAAACAAAATTCTTACAAAGATATTACATCACTTCGAATAAAACATAAAATTTTATATAACGTTAGAAATAAATAATATTTGAAATTATTAGAATTGATTCGTCAATTCCTACTATCTTCTTATTAGTATTTATTGTTTTACTTATTTGTCAAATACAATGAAAATATAATTCAATATCGTCACTTACAAATTATTTCACAGATAAGGAGATCAATATATCAAAGAAATATATCAGAAATTGGTAGAATCTTTCATCATCAAAAAAGCTTTGTGAAATTAAAACTTTAATCGAAATATACAACGTTTGAAAAGTGGAATATCTGATAATAATTGTTTGCACTTGTTTAATCGTAATATTAATTATATTATGCGATAAAATATAAGATATTGTAGATTTGTATCAGAAGTTCGAAACGTTTTATCAATATATTTTTAAAAACTGGAAATAGGAAAGTCTCTCACAGAGACTTTTATATTTGTTAAAACGTAAATTTAGAATTCAATTTTTTCCAAATAAAGCGATCCGAAATTGTGTACAAAAGATCTGTTGTTTCTCCGATATTCTAATCATCTTTCGATAAGAAAAGAATTATGTTTACGATAAATGTAAATAAAAACAAGGTTTAAGTTTATGTAAATACACTATTTCGTATTATCGCAAAAAATAATAAATTAAGACAATATCATATTGTAATATTAATATCTGAAAGTAAAAAGTAAAATAAAGATGAAATAAAGATACGAAACAAATTAAATTGTTAAAAAAATTAGGAAATTATTTTTAAAAATAAAAAACTGGGATAAATATAAAACTATTAATCAAAAAATCATTTATTTTTATTCATCATCACCATTAGTATAAAATATTTCTGAATAAATACATACAAGTATATAACACATAATATTTATAAAAAATTATTGCAAAATTAACAATGTTACTGCTGAATTGTAATTCAGTTTTATTAATTAATAAAAATTATCGTGTGTATTATAAAATTGTATTGTAAAATTATTATATCCAAAGTACGAAAAAAAAATTAATATGATAATATAATTCTGTACACAGTTTGTTAAATTACACAATATATCTGTTTTGTTACTGCCCCATGTGGTTGCTTCTGTGTGTTTGTTTCTGTGAATAACGAAAAGTATATATCGTTCTAAAAATATTTTTTATCGTAACAAAAGTGGACAACTTTCAAGCAAGATTATATTCATTAGTATAATACTGTCTTAAACAATAAAGTTTGTTCCTCTCGATTTTAATTTATAAGGCAGTGTTGGTTTTAAAAATATATTTGCAATTTTGTGATGCAGGTGTTTAATGCATTCTGGAAGAGGAGCATATTCAGTTAGATTCTCTAAAAGTGGTCGCTTGAAAAGCCGTTTTGCCTCCTGGCGTTGTTCTGGAGTCACAGTTCTATCATCCAGATGTACCAAATGAGGAAACCAAGATATGACGTATAACCTTTTTTTTTATAAAAATATTTATGAAAATAAAATACACATAATATGCATATTCAGTGCATACAATCTAATAATGTTATCTACATTATTATTAACATGATTAATATCTCTCTAATTGCTCTAAATGTTCATACCTGTATTGAAGATAGTCATAAAAGGTACCACCATTTAAATAACTTGGTGCTGCCTTGTTTCCCATAAGGCATAAATATCTGAGGTTGGGTACGCTCTCATGGAGATTCTTAATAAATGGATATAATTCTTCTACATTATTATGATTTAGCCACAGAAGTTGAAGTGTTGGCATATGTGGAAACACTGTATGATTATCTATGTTATTATGGTCTAGGTTTAAAGATGTTAAATTTTCAAATTCAGCCAAAAATTGTAAATTTCTAAAAATGTGACATGGAAACAAATCATATTTTATTATAACTTTTGAGTATAGAAATGTTTCTTAAACTTGAGCATTAGTTTATACGTGAATAGTTATATTACATGTATAAATAATACATACCTACTAAACTTATTATGACTAATGTCCAGTGTATGTAGAGTATTACCATAATTTTCAATAATGTCAAATGGCATATAAAAAAGGTTTTCAAAAGCAAGTGATAAGGAATCTACAGATGGTTTATCTGAAGATAATGACTTTGGATGCCTACAATGTATATCTACAAATATTAATCTTCCTAAGGAAGTCATGGCAAATTGTTCCACTCCTTTTGCTTCTTTTTGTAAATCTAACTCATCACTGTAATCCAACCTGTAAAAAGTTATTCTATTTAATGTAGTAATTTCTTATATTGTAGTAATTTCTCTGATTCGGAATTCAAAATTCTTTCACACGTTTAATATTTTTAAAGATTTTTTAAGAAGTAACTAGTAAAAAGTTTTAAAAAATTCTAGAATATAAAATATATGTAACATATATTTGAAAAAATATAATTGATACTATCCAATTAAAAATTATCAACAAAAATATACTACATTAATAAAATAAAAACATTGATTATAAATGTTAGTGATAGCTTGATGCTATATTTCATTTCAGAAAGTTTATTTTACTATTTTATCTATTTTGTCAGCTTAGGAAAACGTGAAATTTCTGAAACCTAGAATTTTGATAATAGTTTCATTCCTTAATATGCTAAAAAATCTTTATACGAGAATAAACATAATAGAAAATTTACACGCACATAAATCCTCCATGGATATTTTAGAATGATTAATAACTTACTAATAAAACCTTAATTATAATACTTACATTATGCCTTGACTTATATCACACTACGGGGCAGTAACTTCAAACTAACAATCAACGCGTTAGAATCATGCAATACACTTTTCACTCACTACACTTATCTATACCATTCACCCTAACATTGGTTAAAGCTACAGCTTGCATTGACAGATAATATTGCGTAAATAGAAGATCGTGCAAGGCTGTAAGGCTTCAGTGTAATATGCAATGCATGTAGTGATTGGGTCAACCATAGTGAGTCTTCCTGTAGTTTAATTGATACTGAGCTCTCGTCCGTGAAGGTAGTACGTAAAAGTTATCGTTTATCTGATGACAATTAGCGATAAGATACGAACGAAACCGTTTCGTAGTTAAAACATTATCTATAGTACGAGTGATTCGAAGCAAGACGGAAAACATTGAGGTTAGAAACTGAGCATTACATAATGTTAAAAATATTAGGTCATGCATTGATGACACAGAAATATTAGTTATTCGCCAGAATGACAAGCATGAGGTTTAATTGAAATAACATCAATTACTCACCGAATTTTCCTGCATATCTTGTTTTCAAATCTTCCTGTAAATGAAACCTTGTATACTTTACACTATCGTGATGAGATGGTGCTGCCAGTTTAAATCCTGGTACACCGTTAAAGTAGTCGAGAATCGAACTGACCATTCTGAAATATCGATTGATCGTTTCGTCATTCTATTTCGTCATTTTTCAGTTACAGTTTGGCGGTAATCGTGTCCGTTACTTTCTTTAGTAGTGCGTATCAAAATGAATATATATTGCTGTTTAAAGAGAAAAATGAGGTAACGTTTGTTAAAATGTACATTTTATAAACATTTGAATGGTTGAGAGCTAGAATTTCTATAATTTCTATTCATCCATTAATTGTTTCAGTAACATGAACTGGAAGGATGTGTGGTCGCTGTGCAGAGGAAAAAATAAGGTAAGGTTTGTAAATTTATGACAATCTAAGACAATCAACGTAAGTTAGAATTTGTGTATTTTTACCTTTAACGTAAAAATGTTAATTGAATTAGTTTATGATACAATCAATCCTTTTAGAACATTTCTGAAAACATGATTCCCATTTACATTTACATTCCATGGTGGAAAAATTACGACCTCCTACAACATAGATGGGAGATATATATATATAGCACAACTTTCATATAGCATATATTTTTCTATTACACTGTTCCTGTTTTTTAAGTTTCGTTTAGCACACGAAACGAATAAACCGTGTTATAGAAGGATTGACTGTATTATATGATACAAAAAAATAAACATTAATAAATGGTGAAATTTAAATAAAATTAATCAAGCATACGACGAATATACTATGTATTTAACAATATAGATTCTAATACTGTGTTATAACGTTTCATTATTACATATCAGGTGCCAAATGATAATCCGATGCGAAATAATAATATTTTATATGAATTATTTTATAACACAGTTTGTAATATAATTTAGTTCTTCGTATTAATTTATTAAACAAATAATTTTATTAAACGAATAAATACGTAAAACAATTTTCCACGCGTCAGAAAGATTAATAGCATTGTAGCAACGAAATATAAGAGTACATGTACTGTGTATATGGGAATAATAATTTATCACAGAGCTGAAGTCCACAGACATCTTTATTTAAAGAGCTAACGTGCATTTAGCTTTTACATAACTCCGCTCGTATCGTTATCGGCACGTTTCACAGACAGTCACTAACACCATTAATATCTATATGCAACGCTGCACAGCAATGTTACACGAATTGATGACAATCGCCGGTCACAGTTGCCTTTTTGTTCAATAAAACTCGCGACAACAACGTGACATTTAAACTCCTATTGCTTTTGTCTCTTTTTTTTTTTTTGTCGATTTTACCCTTTCGTTACAGCAACCGCTGTAATAAACAACAGGGATTTATCGTTATGTATCGTCCGTAACAGATTGTTCCCGACTCTATTTATACGTTCATAGCACTTCGCATGCGCATTTGCACGGGCAGTGATTGATGATGAAAACGAACGCCAAAGCGATTTTTACAATACCACAGTAAAATTCGTGTCGAGAATTTTCTAACGACGGGCGTACAAATTGAATATCCCTTCTGTCTCTTGCGATTTCCACTCCCATTTCTTCACATGATTTACATTACATTACAAATCAATCTCGGGCTGCCTGCAACATCTCATTCATTTTTAATGCAGCAGTCTGTAACGAATATCATTTCAGTAACAATTGCGTTTATTGTAATGCAACCCTTATCCGTCCCCTATGTCAATAGATTGATAGATTTTTCTTATGAAATGTATTATTTTGCTGTACGTAACGTTTGCGGCACAGAGATCACAAAGTTCTGTGATATCTATTTTTCTGTAGAATATAACATGTATTTTTAACATTTTTGATAGTAAAATATGCTCAGCATTATATCAGAGTTGCACATAATATTCGTTTTCAGTATATAATTATTCGAATAATTATATTTCAGTTATGTATTCAATGTTATTACCTTTTCGAAAATGGATTATAGAGGTATCTATAATTTTGAACATAAATTCTCACACGTCACTCAACAAAATTAAAATGTAGTTACAATTGTTCAAAATGACCTGATCTTTCGCGATTGCGAACACCATACCATAATTTTAACTTCATTTATTTTCTAACATTTTCTGTTTTTAAATTTCTTCAACTTTTGCTAAATGACTCCTATTTTTCGAATATAACTTCTTTTTATTTACGAATCTATTATTTTTTATGGCGTCGCATAATTTCCATTGAGAATCAATTTGTCCTTATTAATTATTAATTCTGTGATTATAGAAGTCTTTGATTAACCTATTAAAGCTATATTTTATGGTTAGTAATACAATCAAATATTAATTTTTCATTTGGTTTTCTCATTATGTATAAATTCGTCATTTTAACTCTCGTCTGACCAATTATTTAAATATTTATTTAAATAACACGCGCATTATTAATTTCGCGTTAACTAAACTAGATGAATAATAAAATTAACACAAAAAATCGTATAAGAGAATTGTATTTATGTTAGTATAATATTTTCTTCAAAATGAGCAAGTGTTTGGTAATTTATGAATGGGAATGTAGTTGCAACAAATAAAAATCAGAAAAAAAAATCATAATGTTAGACAAAATTGAAGAAGATAATATAGGCATAAAATTAAACACCTGAATGTGAGAATAGGAATCTTATCTTAATAAAAAAATTTGAAAATTTAACTATTTATCTTCACATTATATTAGATTCTTATCAATTTGATACCAAAGACAAAGTTAATAATACAATAAAAATTTATTGATTGAATAACATGAATACATTCTGTTCTTTTATTATTATAGATTATTTAGTATTATAATTTTTTTTTATTAGAATTTTCGTTTTCAAAGAAAATGATTTTAGAGGATATTAAGGACTTAAATAAACTCTATATAAATCATTAATATATTTGTACAAATTTGTACAAATGTCATGTGTATTTATTGAACTGATAATAAAATCTTGTTATTTTATTTTTTAATCTATTAACCGAGTCATTTATTATTAGTCATTAATTGCATCAAGATTATTTTTATTTCATAAAGATTTGTTAACCCTAATGTTTCATTCGCAGTTTTCTTCAATCAAGTTACGTTACTAAATTTTATTTTTTGATATTGGAAGGAAATTCCAAGGATTTTTAGTCTTAATAGTTTTTCATTATCACGTACATATATGTTTCGTCTTAATCCAGTGCTTTCCCACTTTTAAAAAAAATTTTTAAAACTCAAAAGATGGATTTAATCACTATGAACGAAGTGAAAATTATTGTATTTGAAATCTCAATGAAAAATTAATTCGTTTCTCCCAATTAACAGGTTACAAAATCGCGACAACTTTATTGAATATGCAAATATTCAATAAAGTGAAAAATTTTAAATTTTAAATTTGTCGTTTTCACATTATTCGTTACTTTTTCTCCTTGTTTAAAATTTTGAAAAACAATTTTAATTTACATTTGGTTTACATGAAATCTGATTATAGTTTCAGTTGTAAAGAATTTTGCTCATACATTTGTTAAATAATTTCCTAAACACTTGACGAAAGAAACTGTTACGAATTATTTTATATCAATGATTAAGAAATCGAATGAAATTTTATTATAAATATAATTGTTGAAATTTTAACAATATATATATATAGATATTTCAATTGTTTACCGTAGCTGTCTCTTGTTAATTAAAAATCGAGGAAATCAATTCCTGTGTTAACTGTTTTCAACTTCCTTTTATTGTACACTCAGAATTACATGACAGACTATATTAAGTCGAAAAACAACGCGTTGTTGTTCGATACCTTGAAGCACAAGAAAGTTTCGAAAGATATAACAAAACGTCTATCAATCATATTCATGCACATGTTCATGTTTCTAGTTTGTTTTCGTAAATTTCGTTCAAATGAAAATCTCTCTAACGAACCGTGAACGTAGACAGAATATATGAAAGTATTAAATTTCTGGTTAAACTCTGTATACAAATACAAACGCGTGTATTCCAGTATCTCTGATTTTACTGAAATTCGTTAAACTCCTACTGCCCATCGTATTATGATCCATAGCATTATAGCTTTGATCTCGTTGGATATGTCGAATACATATTCTTTTTACCATTAATTTAAAATGTTGAAGTTAATGAAGGATAACGTAGTATCGAGCGAACGGGCAATAGAAGATTAAAATGGCTTAAAACTGAAATACATACCGGCTGTTTAATATTCTTCGATTCTGCGCCTTCGAGTCAACATCGATTAAAATTTAAAAACCTCATTAATTACAATTTATTGAAAACTCTGTCGTTATATATCTATATAATTCTGTAGGTATACATATGAACCTTTTTATTCCTCTGTATAACGGCATATATAATGTCTATACAAGACACATTTAGGGCAACACATTTATTGAAACTCGTTTAAAATATAACACTTCATCTCTGCGATAATTTTCTTACACGATAATTAAGCCAACATTTTGTTTGATTAAACCCGTCTCTAGTTTATTTCTGCCAATGATTACACAAAGACATTTCTGTTTTCTTTTTTTTTTCTTTTTCTTTATATTTTCTTCTCTTTTTCAACACCGTTCCACGTCGATCTGTTTTTTCAACGTTGAAAACTGTCATATATGTACGCGTGTATGTGTGTGCATGTGTGTGTGTGTGTGTGTGTGTGTGTGTATACGTGTTGTGTATGTGTATATAGATATCTTTTATTCTGAACAAGTTTCGCTTTTTTAAACTCTGAAAATACCGTCTGTTTAACAATGGAGGGAGATATCTTTTTTGCTAGAGTCGAACGAAAATCGATCGTTCGATTTTTACACCACTTCGAAAGCACAACGATCTTTCCACTGGACGTGAAGGAGGCTTGCACAGGTCACGATCATTATGTATAGTTCATTTTTTTTTTTTTTTCTCTTACAGTTAAATACGCTACAGATACAAACATACAATGAGATTATACTTTTAATTGCCGCGAGCGTTTTCGCAAAACGGCGGAAGGAGTCTCGCTGCTGCGCGAACCAAATGGTATTCATTTCTTGTTCATCCTGAGCTTGGGATCGCGTTGACGATTATTTCCAATCGTCATAAGAAAAAAAAAAAGAGAAGAAATAAAAAGAAAAGAAAGGAGAAGAAAAGCATAGAAGGAAAAAGAGAAATTGCTCTGTGCAAATGATAATTAAATTCGCTCGGATAGCTTTTAAGAAATTAAAAATGTTCGCATTTTATTTTGTATTCGTTGTCGAACAAAAAGATCTCGCCCCGTTTATCCGGGCGCTCGGTTAAACTGACCGCGAGAAATCAGCAGAATGAATAGTAGATTGCGACGCGAGGAAGTGTAATATATATATATGTATATATTTATGCACGCCGACTCTCCGCGGGGCAAAGCGAGTTAGAAGGAAGTTTTTCCGAAAATAAAGTTTCCGGCTGCGGTCGGCTCGTCCGAGGAGAAATATTGCTTCCAGAGGTTGGTGAATTTATCCCAGGTAATTTCCTGTCCCTGTACAAAGAGAAAGAAATTCAATGGAATTAGTGGTTCCAGCCGCGAGTTTCTTTCTTTCTTTTTTTTTTTTTTCCTTTACGCGAAATCTGTCGCGCGATTTTTAACTTACGACTCCTAATTTTTTGAAGGCCTCCCTGGCCTCGGCCTCTGCGACACCGTGGTATCTGCACACGTTACAGAATTCGTTCTCGTCGATCGATTTGTCACCTGATGAACAAACAGGGTTTATCTCTTGGTTAATCGTCAGTTTCGTAATGTTATAAGCGACGTTGAGTGACGTTGTAAGGTTTATTTATTTAATCTCTGAATAGTGGATGCTCCACACATGGAGAATGCAGAGTCTGTTTGACTTTGTAATAAAGATTTAATATGTATTACGTACAATGTATTAGGTTGATGCATATGAAATGTCGTTTTTTTTTTAAGTTTAATTTTGACAAGCTATCTATTAAATTTTTGACTATCGTTAAATATA
This sequence comes from Frieseomelitta varia, assembly GCF_011392965.1. NCBI lineage: Eukaryota > Metazoa > Arthropoda > Insecta > Hymenoptera > Apidae > Frieseomelitta > Frieseomelitta varia. The sequence goes on from NW_025109957.1 coordinate 291,157, forward strand.
ATTCATAATTTAGTAAGGTCTCTAGTATTCGAATAATCCAAATCGAACGTTTCAGTGCCCGAACAGTTTGCTACGCGAATACAGTATTAATAATAGATGTTTTCTCTTGTGCCAATTTATTTGACGTGGTTTTCAGAATTGCAAAAAGAATGAATTAAATTATGAGATAATATTGGAATATATAAGAGGTGATGTTTAGTCTTAAATCATTTTATGACTGATAAAGATATCATAGATATAATTTTGCCGCAAACTGAAACAGCAAAGGAAAACAAGGATTTCGACTTCGTTTGAGAAAAAAGTAACTTTACAAAATTATCTATAGTTAAGAAAGTCAACTAGTTCAATAATTGAAAAAAATATATAACTTTTTAAAATATTAAAATATACTGATAATTTGAACACACTGTTAAAAGTTTAGATAATATTAGAATTTATATTAAATTGAATTAGAGTAATATTGTAATTATATTAGAATAATATTAATTTAGATATAGGAGATTCTGCTGTATTCACAAATTCATAGTGAAAATATGATTCGTTACTGTGATATTGATCTGTAATCAAAATGCTTTTATTCTATAAATTTCAATTTGGGAAAAAATCTGGGAAAGATCAAACCCTTTTTCATTCATAAATTATTTTAAAGAAACTTGAAATAATCAAGAAATCATAACAGCTCGCTTTAAAGACATTTTAAATATTCAAATTAATAATTCTTCCAAATATGGAATACTAAAACAAAATATGAAAATATATATTGAATAATATGGAAATAACTTTGATTAAATCTATCATATTTTGAATAAACTATGTATGGTGCAATTAAAATTTAGTAGAATGACATTTGATATGCTCTAACTTAATAATAACATTACAAAAAGACATTATATTTGCTAACAAAGAAAAAAAAAGTTAAAGAATATAAGTAACATAATATAAAACATAGAAGAATACAAAATAAAGATAATATATACACAATGAAAATGAAACTAACAATGTAAAAGAATTGTAATGATCTCTGAAGTACTTAATTGTAATTAATTAAGTAATTAATTACAATTAATTGAGGATTAATAGAAAAATGAAGGCTCAGTCCAAATAGATCTAGCATTCATCTAGTCGAGGATTAAAAATATAAAAGTACAATATATTTCAATTTGCATAAAAATATTTTTAGCTCTACGAAATAGAATTTCTCTAGAAATTCTATTCCATAAGTAAATCTAAAACGAATGGATCAATAATGGAAAGAGAGCTTGTACATGAAGTGAATGAAGAACATATTTTCGAAATTTAATATCGCAAAGTTTTGCAAACAAGCTTCGAATATTTTTGTATTGATCATCATTTATTATTTCGAAAGTTTCCGTTTGACGTGGCTTCCAAATTCTTTCATAAATATTTAACGAACCTTCCAAAGGTATTGGAAAAAGTGCATGTCAATGCTTTTTTTTTCATGATTCTGCGAACGGAAAGCATAATAAACTTACCAGATGCATCGAACAATTGGAACGTCACAGACATGTAGTCCTGTTGCCATTCGGATGCATTCGATGGATTTTTCGCGTATTCTTCCCACAGTTGAAACCATTCGTCTCGACTAACCTGAAATAAATAGGGGAAACAGAAAGTATAAATCAGACGTTTCAGAAAACGTACTTTCACTCGTTGTTCCTTTTGAATAAACATTAATAAAATTTCGTTGCAATTTGAAGAATCTCAAATCATTCAACGAGATGAATAAATAATTAAAGTACGAACAAGATGAATAAGTAATTAAAAATAATTAATACAGAATGGTACAAAATGACAAATTCGTAATTTCCCGTGAAAAATTTGTAGATTTTATAGGTTTACCATTTTGGGAATTTGATTGATTTTTCGTGAAATATTATGTAGAGTAGAAAGACTAGAAAATAAAGTAAAATGTAGAAGATTGTAGTCTTTGTTGTATTATAAGTCTTTTCATATTTTTTTCAAATTTTCTCATAAAAATTTGACAGTTCAATTGTCGATAGTTCCAGCGCTAAATTCTCAAAACATAATTAAGATTAGGAGAAAGTAGCAACTTTTGTACTGAAGTGATATTTTTACCTGACCGTCTTGATCTGTATCAGCTCCTTGCCTCAAGTTATCCCACATTTTAAGCAAAGTATCCCTTATACTTTGAGCTTTCGGATTGTCGGCAGACCAACCTCTGTTTTCATTGATTCGCTGAAACGAAGTAAAGAAGATCCCTATAGATATTGTTTTCTGAAGTGTAAAATACGCTCGTTTAAGTAAAAGAATATTTCAATGTTATTCTTTAGGTATTTCTTCAATTGACAAAGTCGAAAATGAATAAACAGTAAAACGCTAAATGCTTACTTGTATAGCGAGATCTAGATCCTTTCTGTCGATCGCACCACTCTGATTGAAATCTAGGAACATGAAAGAAAACATTAGACATAAACATTATTGAACGTCAAAAGTATTTTCATAGAGAATACTACAAGTGCCAAAGATTAAATTTTTATATACTACAGTAATAAACTCTATTCGAAAATAAATAGAATTTTTGGCTTGTATTTTGAACTGGGAATTACGGGGTCGACATTTACAGTATTTGCATTTAAATGAAATGGCAGATTTAATTTTCCCTGTAGAGGTAGCATGTACATAGCACTTTCTAAAAATACAATTCTTTCTTTGCAACGCAATGCATTCGCGTAACAAAAACAAATCAAATTTCAACGACCACGGTGATCGGGTTTCTATTCTTACAAGTATCTCAGAATGATTCAAAACTAAAATGAATATCAAAATAAAAAAAAAAAAAAAAGAGAACTACTTTCTATTTTTGCTGTAACGTAATATTTTATAAACACCAAGCATTCGTCTCGTTGCTTAAAGTATATCGCAAACTTGAGGCAGCGGACGTATTAATCTCTGCTCCTGAAAAAAAATCATGTTCAGTGCCGATAGTATTTTCTACAAGTACCTCTATACTTTTCAATTTATATTCAAATCCACGTACACACATGACTCGTGTATATACACATATCCGGTGTCACGAACGAAGAAATCCCTCCAACGGATCGACCGACTTTATTCATCTTTAATCAATGAAAGCGCGTATCTGTCGCGGCCAGCTCTTCTCTGTCGTAGCTCTCGTATCTCGTTTCTTATTGGCGAGAGTTGGCGCGAGCCGGTTACGATCCTACAGATACGAGATGGCCGGATCTCCTCAGAAATTGAGCGGACTGGGGTAGGCTAGCGGGCAAAGAAGGGTGAGAAAGAAGCGTAGTTGGAACTTGGCACGAGACCAACCAGCGAAAAACCTAATGCCGTAGATAAGGCGTATAGTGGAAAGCGTCCGGCGTTTACGTCGGCGTTAGGTAGCCATCGTCAAAGGCATCGACCGGCATTAAGTTGACACCGATCCGACGGTTAACATTAGCGCGTCGTTCGATGATAGCGCGTTAGCCTCGTCAGCCTTATCGGCACGGCGGCGTCGACTATCGAAACAAAACCACCGTCCCACGGGGCGGCGTTTTCGTCGAAAAGCTGCTCGATCACGTAGGCAAAACACGTGACGAGGAATCGATGTAATGAAATATGGGCGCTGGTGAGGCTACTGGGTAGCCAGAGGGATGGTATTTTGGCCTGTATCCAGCGAGAGAGCTGCCGGTGTGCAGGATCTGACGGTTTGGACCGATGGAAAGAACGTCTCCCCCCTCGTCGATCGTTCGCCCATTCATCGTTCGGAGCAAGGTCGTCGCCGTCCTCGCGACGTTTGAATCGGACGTCATTAGTTTTCGCAAAGTCGACCCAATTTCGCGGCTGATGGCCCGACTTTCCTGCCCCTTTTCAGTTGTCACCTACAATCCTTAGATCCCCCCTCCCGGGATCCATCCGCGAACTTCCCGTTTATTAATTCTAATTTTCTGTTCTCCTGCTTTCCCATCTGTCTTTTCTCCATTCTTCTCGATCATTTTTTTTTTCTTTCTTTCCTCCTTTTTTCTTTCTTTCTTTCTTTTTTTTTTTTTTTTTTTTTTTTTTGCTCCTGCTTCACGTGGCGGTTTCGAGCGGCCGTATTAAATAGTGATTGTAATTCAACGATGTAAAGTGTAGAATTTCATGGCCCGACGGCGGTGAATTTTTACCGAGGCCACGGCGAAATAATTCAGCAGAACGAACGATTCGGAACGATGCTAGATGTCTGCTGGTTTCGTTAAACTATGGAGATCTTTTATCTGATGTTAAATAGATTAGGAGACGCGTGTGTCTGTCTGACGTGTGCTTCCTCTGCCACGTTGTCCGACCTGGCATTCGAAAATCGTGGAACGATTCTGATGATGTTTCCTTTGTCGTTTTCTTCACTCTGCGTAATTTCATATTTGAGATACACGTCTGCTGTGAATTACAATGAATTACAATGAACGATTCTGGTGCGAAACGAGGCTTTGCTCTGTTGTTTATTTGGAGAATTTCACGAATAATTGAAAATTGGAAGTATCGTATCTACTTTAAGTTTCCGTAGCACGAGGCAGAGAAAAATCATTAAAAAATAAAATGCAGTAGAGCCTTCAATATCCGAACGCGTCCATTGTTCGAACTTTCTACTATTCCGATATTCCGTTGGGCGAACAGAATATTTCATAGTAACAGATGGCTTTTCTTGTACTAAAATAATTTATATGTATTGTCGTGTGTTCTTCGTAATTGCAAAAAATTTATTTAAAACAATGCTGATGGAGCATGTAAGAGATTATTGTTTAATACTATAATCAATGAACGATTGAGACAACAAACGAAAATGTTGAGAATGCATTGTCTTACGTTTGAGCATTCAACATACTTAGAAAATGATTTTGAATAGAAAGGAGAAATGTAACTTTATGAAATTACTTATACTAAAAACGTTTAGTAAATCAGCAATCGAAAAATATATATTTTTAAAAAGAAATAATTGTTTTATTATCTGAAAAATTTTATTAACTAAATACACTTTCGTCTCTCTAATAGTTTGGACATGATTTCCACATATTTACTTGTGTTAAAAAAGTTAGAATATAAAAATAAATTAACGATATTCTTATTCTCTATTTGAATATAAAAAAAAGCAACAACAATATTCAGACTCAGGAAAGATGAAATGAAATTGTTGCTCAGGCAAATGGATATTAAAATCAGTGTCAATAAGATGTAGAAATAATCTATAATGATTTTCTTAATTTCATATTTGAATATATATAACATTCAGTCGTGAAATGAAACGCAGGATAAATAAAATATTCGCTGAAATAAAATTGTTCAGCGTTAAACGAACGTTAATTGTACTAGAATGAAATAAATGTCCTCTTGAGGCTTCAAGCTAGAGAATCGCTAGAAAATCGTTCTGTTATTCAAAAATTCGGAACACTTTTGCCTCTTAATTCGCACGTACACAGCAACCTCTAAATAACCAGCCTGTCAAAATGGACGTACGTATTTATCACCGAAACCACGGCAAAATTGCTCGATTTTGCGCAAACCGCCAGCTTTCACGCGAAGATTCGCGATTCACCGCACCGTTCATGGCTTCTCTGGGTCACGGTGAAATACCGTATCGACGGCGAAGAACAGCCCCGCAGGATATGTTTAGCAGCCGATCGACGGTCAAAGAAGGGAAGAAAGTATGGGACTAATGAGGGCCACGAAGCGTGTACACGCCTGTGACCTCCACACGCTCCACACGAGCTAAGCCTCATCGCGACTAGGCCGTGCTAAACGCAGGAGGCTCTCTTCGATGTCCGCTCGCTGCTTACCGATTATTATTCGATTATTATTATTGTCCGCGATTCTCTCCACGACCCACATCATCGTGTCTGGTGTCTACATCTACTTGTTACATGTGCAACGCGTATAGTGAATCCTCGAGTTCCAAACACAATCCAACATTTTCAGGAATCGACGCAACATTCCAGACAAATCTCTCCGCGATAAATTCAATAATTTCGACTCCCCACTGATTCGATAAAAAGTTTAAATTATCTATTTATACGTGTGTTTGAATTATTTGGAAAGATTGGTAAATAATAAAAATCGACAAAATATTGACATATGTATATATATATATATATATACATAAATATATATAAATATACATAAATATACCTAAATATATTTAAATGTACATAAATATATATAAATATATATAAATATACATAAATATATTTAAATATACATAAATATACCTAAATATATTTAAATGTACATAAATGTACCTAAATATATTTAAATATACATAAATATACCTAAATATGTATAAATAAACATAAATGTACATAAATATATATAAATATATATAAATATACATAAATGTACCTAAATATATTTAAATATACCTAAATATACCTAAATATATTTAAATATACATAAATGTACATAAATATATATGAATATATATAAATGTACCTAAATATATTTAAATATACTTAAATGTACATAAATGTACATAAATATGCATAAATGTACATAAATATACATAAATGTACATAAATATACATAAATGTACATAAATATACATAAATGTACATAAATATACATAAATGTACATAAATATATTTAAATATACATAAATGTACCTAAATATATTTAAATATACATAAATGTACCTAAATATATTTAAATATACATAAATGTACATAAACATATATAAATATATGTATATATAGAGCATATCTAACGAGTAGATTTTAGTTTAGTCTCAGTCGAATAACGTGCAGAATTTCATTCGTTGCGTTAACATGCAACTCTGTCACTCGACTCCGTGTTTCGACTTCTCGAATTTTCATTTTTCCAAGTTCATCAGACAGTTGAAAGATCGACGATTCACCGTACCGCCGAAATTTTAACACTGGAAGGTGGTGTACCAACGGTGAGAAATTCCCTCGTGTTTCACGTGTGAACGGCCTTTCTAGAAAGTACACGAAACTGCGAATAACTCGTATGAATGATTAGCCGCACGTACACGTACACACGTATAAACGTGCAGGTGCACGCACATAGACAGTGACATTGCTCTGGCACCTCGACGATAGGCGTATACAGTGAACGTGTAATTTCAACGCGACAAGGCATCCCCCTTAACCGCGTCCATTGTTTATCTGCTGCTGTTCATACCATAAATAGATGTGTCCAGGCTGACTCACTTTTGCCCAACACATAAGTACCATAGAGAGACCGAACAAAACGCCCCGGCGCAGCCTCCATTCCGTTTCTAGCCCCCAAAAATACCCTCGAGAGGATGTCGTCCGCTCCTCTTCCTCTCCTTTCGACCTCTACACCTTCCCCGGCCCGTATTTCATCTCTCGTGGATGGTCGCGTTGCTCACCGGCGATAGCTGGCGAAAGGGGTCGCGAAGAGGGAATGGGATGAAGATTGTTAAGCCAACCTATGGCTCGTGATACGAGAAATCGCGTCAAGGTCCGGGAAACTACAATCGTTACCAGGCAACTGGAGAGTGTTTCTTCGTGGGGTCTCGAAGAAACTCGCGGCGGATTCGTAGCGAAAGCTCGAGTTACATCAACGATAAACGTGAAATTTTCTCTGGGGGCAATTAGGGATGCGAGATGATCGACGTGAAATCGGATTACTAACGGGGGCTTGGCGGTCGTGTTTGTTATCGAGGGAAGAAGAGAAAAGGAAAAAAAAAGAAACGTTTCGAAAGAGGAATGCGTGGAACGAACTCGTTTAAATGGATATTTTATCCTCTCTCTTTCTCTTCTTTTTTTTTCCCCACTGTTTCTGCTTTGGGCGAAAAATCCAATTATCGCTCCGGTGTTGAAGAAACGCGGAACAATGTATCGATTGTGCCAGAGATCACCGGCGAGGAATGTAAATGAAAATGGATTTTAATCGTGTGTTTTAAAATAAATCGCTTTGAGATTTAATTGAGGTTTTATCGTTCGTACGCGTCTGCTCGAAAGTTTTAGAACGAGCGTCGTGTTTGTTTTGACAGTGGAGAAATTGGACAACCAATTTGCACAATAAAGAATTTATAACGTGTTAATCACAGGGTGATCAAATGACTCGTAAAATATTTGTTATACGAAAAAGTGTTTCAGATGATAGAAGTTGCATGGCTTTCAGAGGGGCATATAGTACTGTAATCAATTTTATTTCGCTTTTTTATCAAGATATGAAGGTCACCTTCAATTTTTTAAATATAATATAGTATAATATAATAAATCAATACTTTAAATATTAATATTTCGTCCCGAATTTGAATAAAGCGTTGAATTCTACATAAAAAAAGCATGGGGTCTAAAATACATAGTTACTGAGATATTGGCAAAAATAAATTACGTTATATTAGAAAAGACCATTAATCAACGTGTATACTGACAATTGTATTATAAGATGTATACATGCAGTTTAAAAATTTTGCAATTATAACCGTATTATTATATACAATTTTATATATATGCACAATCATCGTATTTCATAATTATGCAAAATTATATTATAACGCAATTGCGTTTATATACAAAAGTTTTATTATTTAGAATTAAAATTTGATTATTAAAGCAGAAGGCTTTTGAACTGGAGAATCGCAGACATATTTGTGCAACTGTTCAAGAATTTTGAAAGTCTCCATTCGTATTACAACGAATAACTATTTTCCAATGAAGAGTACATCGATCAAAACGCAAATCATATGACAAGAGAAAATCCGTCAGACTTTATTTGCATGACGTCGAGAGACACATGTTTTCTCATGTATATAAATATACATACATTTGTAAATCTATCTTGGTAACTTTTGTAACTTCTAACATATTTCCATCGAAAATATATTTATCAGATCAATTTACCAGATCAATAAATATTTTAACTTTGATTTTGCAAGATCTGTCGTATGACTCAAGAATGCTAATCACGCCTTTTTTTTTTTTTATCAATATCGTATGACAAGTATGAATCACTTAAAATCAATACTGCAAAAGCACAAATATTTCTGTACATCTTATACAAACTTTACAGAGTCCCAAAAGGGATATCGTCAAATTCTTTAAAGATTAACCTCCCTGCCTCCGTATTAATGCCACTACCAACACTGCAACGATTATATAATAACAAATTAATTAATAATTTAAAATTCCAACTGAAAGACGTTCTAAAACTTTTGTGCGAGAGTGTAGCTCCTATAAATAGATTGCTTGATGTTAACACGATGTGAACTCGGCAGTGAACGAAAGTGGTGGGTAAGGTGTGTTTTTCACGAAAGATCAAGCTCTTCTTAAAGTTGACAAAATATGAGGAACTATCAGGACAAGGCCAGGTGAAACTGCTGTCGTTTACTCACCGAAAAAGGTGTTGAAAACGTAGAGCAGCTTCTTTTTACGGAACTCCGACAGTGGCATCTTGTCGATCTGTAACAGAGGGAGGGACAAGGGGTTTGTTAATCGTGTTCGTAAACGTTCATGTGTGTCGCGTTAATATTCATTCTACGATCGGATGGCGATCAGGGTCGATTGTCTCGAGCGAGCGACCCTTATTTTATCTCGTCAGTAAAAAGTAACCGCTCGCGGCTTGCTTTTATCGAGCTGCTTTGTACAACGCCTCGATATTTACAAGGCCATCGCGAAGACACAAAGTCAGCTTAATTCAGGTAATACGTCGACAGGTGTTCGATGTTAAATAATCACTCTCCCCGATATCCGGACAATAAAGCTTTTCGATTCGTATTTTCGTGACGATCCTTACTGATACGCGTCCTATCTCAAGAAATTCGTCTCATGTATGAATTCGTTGTCTGTTCGTCAAACGTGATTCATATTCGTTCCATATTTGTCCATTGTAATGTGAAGTGATCAAATTTGCGTGGCGTTCGATTTGCCTGTGAAAAATTATTTATTTATCTGTTGTTATCGAAATTTTGATATCACAACCTCTAGCCACTGAGTGTAGGGACTCTTTAAGTTTTTAGTAAAATTGAAGAGTCCGTGTTTTTTTACAATTTAATAATAAATGTATATTAGTAGTTTATACTTTCTCCCTTTGCTTTCATTAAATAATCATAGTCTGCAAACATTGCTTTATGATTTCTGTTCCTTTTTTTCCTCAATTTTTCTTTTCACACTGTACGAGACTAATAATATATTTTTGAAGATCTAGACAAAGATAAATATCCACTCAGCAGTAATAAATACTAGTTATCACGTAATATAATAAATACTAAGATATATATCATATAATTAGTGTAGAAATTATTAATATTTATATATTAACGCGAAATGCTTTCGCAGGTAGTGAAACACTTGCAATTAAATTTCATTCGAACCTTTCAATTTTACCAGAAACGTACAAAAAACGTTGAGAATAGCCAGAAACCATCGTAAAATAATCGAAATAATTCTAAAATTTTTATATTTCAATTAAATGTGCAACTTGTTAACATCTTTACAACGAAAATATTTAAAATTTTCATTGGCGAAAGAAAAGCTCGACAAGAAATTCTCTCGGTTATTTTAACCCTGCTACGATTCCTCTTATTTAGATCTTGCTCCCATTGTGATAAATAAAAAAAGAAGTTAAAAATAAAATAACGATGAAACTTCTTTTGTACGTTTGTTCAAAGAGAACTTTTGGATCGGAAACGACTGGAAGTACAGTAGCAGAATTAAGCGAGATGCAAGAATTTTAACAGAGAAACATACAGCTTTTGCTTTAAGAAAGGTGATCTTACGTTTATTCGACGGAGAAATTTTGCGAGAAAGAGAGAGAAAAAAGAAAACTACGGATCCTTCCTTTTGTCTCGGACGTCAAAATGACTGGAACACCTTATAAGAAGCAACTCTTTATATAATCAGATTTAAAAGACAATTCGTACAGACGGAAGATAACATAACGTGTTTGAGTGTTTAATGACGTACGTTTCTCTGAAATGACACAATAATAGATGTAATTTAAGATATCTGCAAACATTAAAAATGTGTTATTGCCCGGAACATGACGTAAATTATGCTCAAGTGATTTACACGAAACGAAATATACCTTTTCTGTTTTTCCGTCTAATCGTGTGTATCATCGACGATCGAATCCTCTTTGCGGTAGTATTAATAATAGCCATAAAAGTGACTGCATCGTGAATTGAAACTCTTACGTCCAACGACGATTAATATATGTTCTTTTGTTAAACGTTTGATTAATTTCTGACGTAGTGTTTGAAATGAATTTACGTAATTCGCGGATGCTTTGTCGTAAATACGTTGCGCAAGTAGCAATTAAAAAGTTGCTTTATTATACTATTGATACTAGAGCTAACGCATAAAAAAAATTTCCATCAGTGTTGTATTTAATTCTTTATAGTAAGAAAGTTCTCAACTCTTTATAAGTACTATATTCAAAATAGTTCTAAGATTTGCTTCAATATTTTCTTCAGTGAATGGCTTATGATTCAATTATAGTTTGTAATGCATGATACTAAGATTTTACAATAATAAACTTATCTTCTATTTACTTATAGTTTAATTAGAAAATTATAATAATATTACAATGTATTAAAATTATAATAATATTAGTATAATGTATGTTTTGGTCTTTTTACATAGACAGTTAAGTAGAAAAATGAAATTTTTTAACATGACGCATCAGTTTCAGTAATCAAATATTTGAAAATAAGTTAAAAACGTAAAATAAAATCTTTTCATTAAAGACACTTAGAATTAAGAATTTATCAAGTACAAATATATGTCAAATAAATTCTTAATAAAATATATTCAAAGCGTATTTTCTCGAGAACGAAGTCTTAAGTGAAAAAAGCATTATTCTTTTTTTTTTCAATTTATTTTTACGTGTAGAATCTTTTCCAGTTATACGATGAAAACTGACATGTAAATTAATATTTATAAAATGTATATACATGTAAGATTAAAATTTTCGACAGTAATTAGAAAATTAAATTAATTAGAAAAATTAGCTTTCTATTATTATACATGTATAATAACCATATACATATAAGTATAGAAAGCTATAGAAATAAATATAAAAATATTATAGAAAATATATTTCTATTATATTAAAATATTATAGAAAATACATTTCTATCATATTAAAATATTATAGAAAATATATTTCTATTATATTAAAATATTATAGAAAATTTAATTAAAAATATTTTATACTATAATTTTATACTATAAACTATATGTACAAAGACTGCAGTTCTTGATACTGATCAAACCTAGTTCAGTTCCAAAATTAAACGCGTCAAAATTATAAATCACACACCCGCTTTGCCAAGGCTGAAAAACTTTCTTCTTTTTCTCCGCAGATGTGTTTCTTCCCGCTGTGAAAAAAAAAATCTCGTTACCGGTTTCCTCCTAATGTCTTATCATCGTACGTTCCAATTTGCATGTCTGATATTCAGTTTTAAAGAAACATCAATTAACCTGGTAATCCAGTTATAACCTATCACGTTATAAGAACGCTTTCTTTGACTCGCGCGACAAAAAAAAAAATATCGAAGCAACGATCATTTTGCACAATGTGAACGCTGTTAATCGCGGCCTGATCTGCGAATAAGCAAGAAGCAATCAGATCTGATGGCCATCTGTACGAGGGAGTGCAGTACATTCGAAGAAAGCAGCCAGACTCGGCGTTGTAATCGCGTGTAATATCATTACGCGTCAAGGTGAATGTTGACGTCAATCTTCAGATTGGTTAACGTTGCACGGTAATCTCTTCACTCCTCGATTGTGTCAGTAACGATCAAACAACACCGACGAGTCGAAACGAAATGAAAAATTATCTCTGTTCTCGTATTTCTTTTCTTATTTCTTTTTTTTTTTATTTTTCACGTAACTCGTTCGTTTTTGTCGATTTTTCAATTGATTTTGCACCGTTGAAGACCTCGCGGTCACCATAATGGAAGCTCCTGCCTTTCGCTGGCTTCGTGGTACATTATCATCTAATTTGATAATAAGTAAGTCGAACGCGAACTTTCGTCAGACTTGAGCGACTAGCAAATATCTGTCGATCGTCGATGCAGTTTAATGGTAACTTCTAGTCGCCGAGTTATTGGCCGTGCAACTGGTTTGCAAACATCTCTCGTCGTGACTTGGAACTGGTTAACTTGCGGTTGGAATTTCTCTCCACCCTGACTTCAGCTTGACTGTAAACTCTAATAGCTTCTGCCGTTACGATCTTGTAAATAAATCTTTTTGCAACGCTGATCGATTAATGAGAGTGACATATTACGATGGCTTAATTAAAATTCTACAACAGTAGATTTTTATTGATTTTGCGTTGAGTTAGGTCAAGCGAATGAATTTGTGTAATGGCGCGGTCGGGCAAATTTTTTTATTTCAATAACTTGAAATCATGAATTGATTACCACTGATTAATTTAGGTAATTAAATGGATAAATTAATAAGTAATTTAATTAATTAAATAAGTACACTAATTAGAAATATACTATCTTCAAATATTCATCGAATATTATTTATTATTTCCATTTGATGAACAACGTAGGGAAACTCCTAAATTGAATAATTAAATAATTCGAATACTTTGTACTAATTCATTGAAGTAAAACAAAAAATAATCGGAATTTATAAAACAGAGTCAGAATGATTTGTACAGACAATATTAGAAATGCTTGCGAAATGTCAAACTTTAATTGTTCATATAATCAATATTTAATGTCTTCAAAATTTAAATAAAAAAAAATCAAAGTAATTAACACATTATTCAATATACTATTTCAGTGTTTTGTTCCAATATTCCAATTGTAAAAATTATCAATTTTAAAATTCACAAAGTTTTAGAACAGATGTTATAATTCCTTCATTTAAAAAAACTTTCTTGAAATGAGAAAAATGTTTGGATGCAACAAATGTCTTCAACTTCCCTCAAATGCTAAATTTAGATTTATAGAAAACCTTCCAGGCATTTCTCGCATCAGAAAATCACACGAATATTCTGATTATAAATTAACGTTACGATATAATGAAGTTTCATCTTTCTGTTATAAATTTAAACTTTGAACACTTTGGTTGATACCAAACTTTAAGAAATCAATCTAAGGCAGAGTAAAACGAAAGGAAAACATTTTATTTGATAGCTAAATAATGAAATAGCTTAGTAGCAATGAATTAACAATAATGAATTTATTATTGAAGATAATATCCACTGAAATAAGACCTGTTACTTAAACAATCATTTTCAAAATATTTCATTCAAATAACATGTCAAGGTATGATAAAATTGAAATTTTTCTTTCATATACGCTTCTGTGTAAAATGACAGGATACTCTCAAACAATTTCTACCATTTATTTTCGCGTCGATTTCATGTACTTTGACCCTTCAACAATGTTACAGAATTCCGATGGGCAAAAAAAAAAAAAGAAAAGATTCTCAGACGAGCCATTAGCTCATTGCCTTTCCGATCGTTGAAAAACTCGTGATCCAATAAAATTCCGAAATAATAACGCGATGAAATAACTCCGTGAAACTTGATAACAACGTGGAAGTCGTTCCGTCAAAAAAAAAAAAAAAAAAAAAGAAAAACCTTTAACGACTATCGCGAGCCGATAAAGGCCGTCGATATTAACTACAGGCAGAAATGAAGCGTAAGGTAAAAAGAGGGAAAATAATAAGCCGATAAATTATTGTGCTTGAAATTTGGCGGCGACTGAGAGATAACGCAGTCAGACAATATGGCGATGCCACGCACAAAGATCCAGAGTAAAGCTTTAAAGTCCATTGTTTCTGCCAACAGTATATGAACAGTCTCGATACTCTTGCAACGTAAAATACACGCGGCTCCTACGCTAGAGCCTTGTTATCTGCTTCTGCCAATATATCAGCATAAGCTAAACATTGTTCAGCTTTGACGAGATATATTTATTATATAGTGTATACCGGATGTTTCTGTTTCTCCGGTCAGATGTTGCTAGGTTATTCTGCGGATCAAAGTAAGAAACAAATTATCATATAAATACGTACGTGCTATTGAAAGCATGATTAAAAATTTATGACAGGAAAATGTTATATATGTATGTATATATATATATATATATATATATATATATATATGTTGCGTGAATTAAAGATGATGATTTTGAACGTGTATAATAGTTGTATCTATGTTTTAATACTGTAGAATAGTGTTTTAGTACGTATATAATAGTTTTAATACTGTAGAATAGTGTTTTAGTACGTGTATAATAGTTGTATCTATGTTTTAATACTGTAGAATTATCAGTCTTGTAAAAAATGGAAAGAAAGGGAAATTTTTGTGGCGCAATACAACAATGAAAGCTTGAAAATTTATTTATAAATTTTCTAATTATTTATGAAACTAGAATATTTCGATCCCTCTGGTAATTGTAGCTAACAATTTCAAATCAGAATATATAATATACGAATATATATCATTTCGAGCGTTTAATGAAATAAATTCTACCTCGCGGAATATGTATCTATTTAAATTATTTCGAAATCTCGCGAGATCTCCCCTTTGGAAACTTCCTCTCGTCGTAAGCGGATTTTTAAGGTGTTTATGAAAAATTTAAAGCTGAAAGAAATGCACAAATTGCAAGTAATACGGAAAAATGTATAAAATATCTCAAATAAATGTATAAAATATCTCAAAGAAACTCTTTAATATTTAATGCATGAAATCATCTTCTGTCTACATTTCATTGCGTTCACAGAAATGTGAAATTGCACAAACATGTATGAATAGTAGTTCCATTTTTGTAAGAGCTATTTAAAAGGAAAGATACCCTTTGATACCTTGGCAGTCATGTCTTCAAACAATCGGTATCATTCAAATTTAAAATAAAAATTTTGTCGTTACCAATTATGGATTTCAAGAAAGTATAGCTCCATTCCTCTCTGTGTACGTTCAATAAAGATGTTCCCAATTAGTCTCGTGAAGCGTACTGTAACTTGGCTACTATACTGAACCGTTTCTTCGTTTGCTTTTCTCTATTGACTGTTCTGTTACTCAAATTGACACGTCATGTCAAATATTTTCAAGATTTTACGATTTTGGACTTTGCTAACATTTTTATTCGAATTCTGGAATCGGAACTCGCTTCCATAGTTTTCTGATTTTTACGCACTTGAATTAGACTTTTATGCACAAAATTCCCGAGTTCGAAAATGCGTAAAATACATAGAGCGTCGAAAGTGAAGCACTCGTCATAATTTTTCTTTTTTTTCCCTCTCTACTTACAATTAGATTATATCTTGTTACTTGTGTTCGTAAAAATATGAGATATCCGCGGTCTAGTTGTAATTAATATCGTGATAAGGCTCCTTTACGATTTCACCAAGTACTAAAGCTGCGTATTGCGAACCTTTATCGCTAAATAAAGACGCGACCGTGAAAGATTGAAGGGGTACTGTTTATTTTTAGACCACTGGACGTGGAATTTTATTGGTGGAGCGATTACAGGATAAAATAATATTGGAACGTGTTATATCATCAACTGAAAGAGAAGAATTTAACAGATAAGTTAAATCGATTACGACAATCATAAACGGTAAATAATTTTAGACGTAGAAAATGAAACGATCATATTTGCACAAATCTAACTAGTTACACTGAATTTCAGGATAAATGTGCCACTCTTTCTACTGTAATAATTATGGAAATTGTAATATCGATGAAATTTTTCAACAAGTTTTAATCAAATTAGCTTTATGTTTCACTGTTTCATTGCAATAGAAAAATTATATAGGTTACAATAATTTTCCACGCAGAAAGTGAAACGATCACAAATACTTTCGTCAAATGAATGGAATTAATTTCAGAGTGAATGTGTCCCTTCCTACGACAGTTTTTAAAATTGCAATAGCAATGAAATTTTTCAACAAGCAAAATATTACATCTTCACACGGCAATTGATGTAGAAACTCAGCTTTAAATTATCTTCACGATTTATTATTTAGATAAACTATGTGGATTATAATAACTTTCTATAAGATTATACTCTCGTCTAACGAGCAACATTGATTTTAGAACAGGATAAAATTAGATTAGATTAGGATAGGATAAAATTAGATAAATTGATTTTTGATTAGGATAAAATTATTGAGATTATAAGAGGAATGAGATTCTCCGAGCAAGGAAAATATCACGTTGCTTCGCAGCAATTGATAAAGCAAGAATTCAGTTTAAAATTAGCTTCGCGATTCATTATTCAAATCTCTGTATTAAAATATTTCTCTCGGCAGGAGAGGGCGAAAGTAATCCCGCTATAGTTATGGCCCAAGTTGGCAGGAACTCGTAATTGCGAAATGGGAGCTCACCGTGTTATTTTAATTCCAGTATTATTGCACAAAAAATGAATATACTGTTACTTTGGATGAACAAACACGTTAGTAAATGAGACTCATTTTAAAAATAGTATAAATGTTATTCATTGTCACGAAACTCTAGTTTTAACGTAATCGCCGTAATCTCTTTAACCTCCTGAGAATTTCTTCAGAAAAGAATTTATTTAATTTCGCGAATAAATGGCAATCAGAAGTGAGTATATGAATCTGGAAAATATAATTGATGAGCTACTAAATTGTACTTTAAATTGGAGTTACTTGTATGGGGGCGTGTATTACCTTGATAGAAAATTCTGCATGAAGACGTGTGTACAGTCGAATAACAAAAGATAAATTTTAACAATTTCGAAAATGAACGAGTTAAACGTATATAAATGTTTCTAAGAAAAAAGACTAAATACGTATTTAAATTAAATATCACTCGTGTTTTACTAATATCTAGTTTTCTTTAAAAATAAATCTAATTATGTATGTAATTAATTTATATTTTAATCTTTTTAATTTATATTATATTTCTATAATATATTTGTATAATTTATATTATATTTCTATATTTATATAATTTATATTATATTGTATTATATTATATTTATATTATTTTTATATTATTATATTATATTATAATTCTTATCATAAATTAATTAAACTCTTTTACATGGAAAATTTATGAGATAAAAAAATTGATGTATACGCAATAAATAATGAAAGTACGAGAAATTACTGAAAAAGAAATTTTAAATTAAGTATATAATTTAATCTTTTAAACGTGCTTATGGCGTTCGTAGGATACATGAAATACATAGCTTATGCGTTTGACTGTGAATCAAAGAAATATTACGTATATTTTTATACATAGATACATCTGTGAAAATCAAGATTACAATTACGTAATAATAATAAAAAACAACAAAAAATCCATTGATAGAGGAGCAGAGATATTTAAATGACCCTCAATCTTGGTAGAGGACTGAGTTATTGCCACAGATCTTGCAACACGAAATTTACAATAGCAGTCACGAGAACATCGATCTCGAACGAATAAAGATTGTAACTTATTCAATTCCCTCGTTCTCGATCGCTGTATAAACCGGACGAGACGTGTGCAAACACGTAAATGTATTCTGCTATCCGTAACGTTGGTTGCACGGCTCGCTGGAGTAAGACATCTCGGATATAATAAAATTTCACCGATCAAAACATGCATGACGATTCGTTCGCAAGGTGTATCGCCCCTCGTATACAATATACGGATATAAGATGCGGCAATGAAAGATAGCGCAAGCAGGGGTCGGCCAGGAGAAAGGTCGAGGAGTATGATGGATTTTCTACGCAAAGGCCACGAGACGGAGAAACGTTAATGCGTGTGCCTTGTAATGTCAATCAAAGCAAACGCCCTCGATGCCTTGTACATATTGGCCGACACTATGGAAATTAAAGTTGATACGATGTTACCGAGCCTCTCATTGCCAGCCGGCCGATGTGATTTAACCTATTAACGACCAAACAGTAATTTTACACCTAGTAGGGCATAAATACCTCGATTCCTTGAAGTTTCACAGATTTATGAAAATCCGAGCAATTTCTTTTCGCAGTCCAAATCTCGAGAAATAGAGTTTCGACGGTAAAAGTTCAATTTGTAAAATAGTTGCAAACAAAATTTCGCGTCTCAAAGTGTAATACTTATTAAAAAGAAGGCGAATCTGCAAATCCTGCTATTTTTTTAAGCTACGATTATAAAAGTATAAATTCACAATTTTATTATTTCTATCACGCGAAAGTCGCAGATCAATTTTATTATTATTTCCCAGTGTTATCGATGTGATTCAATTTTCGTCGCTTACGAGAATTTAATTATGTTTTTCACATAATTAATAATTATTACATATTTATTAATACATCGTTGTATCAAGTTTAATACGTTTCTTTACGCCGTGTCCATCGCTTGCGTCACATGGACATTTTGTTTATCGAAATTTTCATAAAATACAAGGACATGAGCAGCGTGGTTAATGAGATACGCTTGTTATTTTCGTTTTGAAATTAACGTCGTTTACTGCTAATCGCCGATAAATACGGATTTTTATGCCGATAAAAACGAGAACTTGCCTAGGAAAATTCGGTCAACGAGGAAAATTGAAAAAATTTGCAAACTCGCGAGTATCGATTTGGAAACGTTGTTTCTCGCTGCTCTCGGTTTTACAGCAATTTTTTTCGTGTTTACATTGACGAAGTAAATATTTGAAACGATGTGTATTATATAACATAATTGTACATTAGTTACGAAAAATAATTTGATCATTTTCCCTCTCAACAGCTTTTTTGATAAAAGGTTTTAGCTTGCAGTATTATTTCCTTTTAAAATATCGTATTTAATATAAATTTAATATTTTAAAAGGAATAATATAAAGGGATTTTACACACTCGAATTACGTATTGATTTTTGATCGAAATTACAAATTTTGATTGTGTGTAAAATTATTTTTCTCCTCAAAGGAGAAGAATTCAAAACGTGTGATTTAGACTGCGTATTATTTAAATAAATAATTTTCAAATTTCAGCAATTAGTTGTAATATAGGGAATTGAAACTTTTTGATTATATACTTGCAAGAAAATAAATTGTAAATGTGACGTATAAAGGGGAAAAGAGAGGATTTGAAAATTATAATATGGATATTATAAATTATAATATAGATTATAATATATAATATAATATAATATAATATAATATAATATAATATAATATAATATAATATAATATAATATAATATAATATAACATAANATATTATAATATTATAATTTAATAAAAATATTATAAATTATATTATAATATTATAATTTAATAAAAATATTATAAATTATAATATTATAATATTATAATTAAATAAAAATATTATAAATTATAATATTATAAAATTATAATTTAATAAAAATATTATAAATTATAATATTATAAAATTATAATTTAATAAAAATATTATAAATTATAATATAAAACTATAAATTTCAATGCGATGTAAATGCAATATGAAACCATAAATTGAAATTACGACATTTCGGTACAAAAGTCTGCCTAGGTGCTTTCAATTCTCAATATTAAGTACCAGTCACTTCCAACTATCTTCAACTGCATACGATATAAGCAGCTATATCGTGACACAGAAATTAGAAACATCTCAATCATACATTTGTCAGTTAAAATTATGCATATAATACTTAATACGGTTTAAACTTCTTATTAACATGAAATGACGTTTTCATATTTGAACTTCAAAATTAAAGAATACATCTTCAATTGTTCCATGTCACATTTCATGTTATACATATAGCGAAAGTTCACATTTTAAAATTTCCCGCGAATACGTAAATAAAAATCTCGCGTGGTTTGACAATCATGCGATATAAATAATTCAACGGGTGTGTCGTGAACAATGTGAAAGCTTGCCCCGATTAGACTTGAATTAAAATCATGGATATCTAATAGGTCGCAAATCTTCGTTCACACGGAACGAATTTTCCTGGAACTTTCAATCTCGCCCGATGGTAATCAATTTCAGCAATTTAATCCCGCAACGCGCGCGAACTAGGAACTTCGCCAACTGCTTTTTAAAACGAGAAATCTCCGCGTCCCTGATACTCACGCGGATATTTGTCGAGACGAGACTATTTAGAATTTCAATTTTCCCCCGACGATGATTGTCGTGCGTGCTAGCTGATAAAGCTGAATTCTCGCGGAACTACAGTGGTTCAGAGAAAGTAGTTTGGCGCGCTGGTTTTTCTTTGAAATTCGTGTCTTCGTGCATGTGGCGAGAGTCAAAGGTAACTATACATCTTTGAAGCAAAGAAATTCAAGTCTAACATTTTCTGGAAATTTTCTATCCACGGGTGTTCGAAATGTAATAAATATCATGTTATTATCATACTGTGATCTCACTTTACAAGTATCATACATTTTTGACTGTACTTTTATTACAAACTATTTTCTTTAATGAAAGAAACTTTAGTAATTTTGGCTGTGATTGAAGAAGATTTGTATTTCACATTATGCACATCACCCTGGAATTTTGAATTTGAAAATCTCCCATAAGCGCATAAAAATCCAGCACAGTAACAAAATTAAGTTGGAGAGTCTCATTTGAGATATATTTTATATTCGTGTATCTTCTAAAACAACATACAAGTGTGTCTTCTTTCTTTCCTCACTAAACTATAAAATATTCGCCCATTTTTTGAATAATTTCTTCACAAAAAAA